>NW_022983138.1:0-124658 GCF_011762595.2 Tursiops truncatus
ATATACGGCGCGCTGTGATTCAATGCACAGCTTATAAGACAACACAGAGAAACCTGTCACCGTACCTCGAACCGCAGCCTGTACCTGCACATACACCCAAAAAGACCTACCTATTCTGACTCAATTCACAGCCTAATGCAGCACACACACACACACATACACACAACCATCACTGTGACTCAATGCACCTCCTATACCAGCATAAACACATGGCTCACTGTGCATCAATGCACAACCTATACAAGAACACACACACACTCACTCACACATACCTGACTGTGACTCAGTGAACCACCTATAGCAGCACACAAACACACACAAACATACACGGCTCACTTAGACTCAATGCACTGCCTATACCAGCACACACACACACACACACATATATGACTCACTGACTCAATGCACAACCTGTACTGGCAAACGCACAATGCTTACTGTGACTCATTGCAGAGTCTACACCAGCATGCAAACACGTGGCTCACTGTGACTCAGTGTAATGCTTATGCCAGCACACACACACAAGGACACATGCATGGCTCTCTCTGATTCAATGCACGTCCTATACCATCACATACACACACACACACACACACGCACAGTCACTGTGACACAATGCACAGCCTATACCACAACACCCATGCAAAGACACATATGCACGGCCCATTGTGACTCCATGCACACCCTATACTATCACATACACACATTCACACATGGCTCATTGTGAATCAGTGCACAGTCTGTAGTTCCAGGTATACACACACAGACACACACCTCAGTGACCCAATGCAAAGCCCATACCATCACACACACACACACATACACACACAGCTCACTGTGAATCAGTGTACAGTCTTCAGCTCCATGTACATACACACACAACACAACTTAGTGAATCAACGCAGAGACCATACCAGCATACACACACACATACACACACCTGAGACACAATGCTCTGCCTATTCCAGCACACACACACACACATGCACTCACACGGCTCACTGTGATTCAATACCAGCCTGTACCTGCACACACACACACTCTCACACACACCGCCATGTGACACAATGCAGTGTATACCACCACACAGACACACACACACACCTCACTGTGACTCAATGCCAAGCCCATACAAGTAAACAGACACACACAACCATGGCACACTGAGACTCAATGAACAGTGTATACTAGCACATACAAACACAAGGCTCAATATGAGTCAATGCATAGTCTATACCCGCACACACACACACAGAAACACCCCTTATTGTGGCTCAGTGCACAGCCTATAGCAGTACAAACACACACACACACACACACACACACACACACACACACACACACACACCGCTCATTGATTCAATGCAAATCCCATATCAGTATACACATACACATACACTCACCTAGGTGTGACTCAATTCTCAGCCTATAGCAGCACACACAAACACCTTACTGTGACTCATGCAGACTCTACAGCACCAAATACACAAACACTAACACAGGGCTGGGATTCAATGCACAGTCCATACCAGCAAAGGCACACACACCACACCACATTGTGACTCAATGCTCAGATTATACCAGCACACACACATGGCTCACTGTGTCCTAGTGCACAGCATATAACATCACACACACACACAAACACACACACCACACACTGTGACACAATGCACAGCCTGTACCTGCAAATGCACACATACACGCCTCACTGTGACAAAAAGTGCAGCCTATACCAGCACACACACACACACACACACCTCAATGTGACACAATGGTCAGCCTATACCAGAACATGCAGACACACACACACATCACTGTGACTCAATGCACAGACTATACCAGCGTGCACACAAACACACAGCATGTGACATAATGTACAATGTATAACAAAACACACAAGCATACACACACACCTCAGTGTGACTCAATGCACAGCCTATACCAACACACACACATACACACCTGCACAGATACAGGGTTCACTGTGACTCAATGCACAGCCTATAGAAGAACACACACACATACCAACATGCCCTCACACATGGCTGACCGTGACTCAATCAATCGCCTACAGCAGCACACACACACACAACTCGCTGTGATTCAATGCAGTCTGTATCACCACACACTCACACACACACCCTTGAGTCAATAAAGACCATACCAGCACAATAAAACCCATACCAGCACACAAACTCACATGCACTCACACAAACACCTGACTGTGACTGAAAACGCTCCCTGTACCAGCACACACACACAAAAACACCTCACTGTGACTCAATGCACAGCCTATACGAGCACACACACATACATACAGCTCACAGTGACTCAATACAGAGTCTATACCAGCACACACACAGACATACACACACACACAGCCCACTCTGTCTCAATGGTCATCCAGTGCCAGCACACACACACACACACACACACACACACACACACTCGTTCAGGTCAAAGATGATAAAACCACAGTCCACACCATTCAAACACACAGATACCGCACTACTCACTGTGAGTCAATGTACAGTCTACACCAGCAAATACACACACATGCATACACACACCTCCCACACATTTAACTGGGACTCAGTGCTGTGACTATACCAGCTCCCCACACACACACGGCTAACTGTGACTCAATGCACAGCCAATTACTGTATACAGAAACACACATACGCACACATATTACTCAGTTTGACCTAACGAAATGTCTGTACCACCACATACACACATGGACACCTCAGTGGCTCAATGTTCACCCTGTACCATCACACACACACACATGGATACACAAATACACATACACACACAAATACGGCTCGCTGTGATTCAATGCACAGCCTATAACACCACCGAGAGACACCCATCACTGTGACTCAAACTGCAGCCTGTACCTGCACATACACACACAAAGACTCACCTTTTGTGACGCAATTCACAGCCTAATGCAGCAGACACACACACACATACACACAAACACAACCATCACTGTGACTCAATGCACCTCCTATACCAGCATAAACACATGGCTAACTGTGAATCAACACACAGCCTATACAAGAACACACACACACTCACTCACACATACCTGACTGTGACTCAGTCAACCACCTATAGCAGCACACACACACACACACACACAAACATACACAGCTCACTTGGACTCAATGCACTGCCTCTACCAGCACACACACACATATGACTCACTGACTCAATGCACAGCCTGTACTGGCACACACACAAGGCTTACTGTGACTCAATGCAGAGTCTACACCAGCATACAAACACATGGCTCACTGTGACTCAATGTAATGCCTATGCCAGCACACACACACAGAGACACATGCATGGCTCTCTCTGATTCAATGCACGTCCTATACCATCACATACACACACACACACACACACGCACAGTCACTGTGACACAATGCACAGCCTATACCACAACACCCATGCAAAGGCACATATGCACGGCTCATTGTGACTCCATGCACACCCTATACTATCACATACACACATTCACACATGGCTCATTTTGAATCAGTGCACAGTCTGTAGTACCAGGTATACACACACAGACACACATCTCAGTGGCTCTATGCAAAGCCCATACCATCACACACACACACACATACACACACAGCTCACTGTGAATCAGTGTACAGTCTTCAACTCCATGTACATACACAAACAACACACCTTAGTGAATCAATGCAGAGACCATACCAGCATACACACACGCATACACACACCTGAGACTCAATGCTCTGCCTATTCCAGCACACACATGCACACACGCACACACACGGATCACTGTGATTAAATACCAGCCTGTATGTGCACACACACACACTATCACACACACCGCCATGTGACTCAATGCAGTTTATACCACCACACAGACACACAGACACACACACACACACCTCACTGTGACTCAATGCCAAGCCCATACAAGTAAACAGACACACACAACCATGGCTCACTGAGACTCAATGAACAGTGTATACTAGCACATACAAACACAAGGCTCAATGTGAGTCAATGCATAGCCTATACCCGCACACACACACACAGAAACACCCCTTAATGTGGCTGAGTACACAACCTTTTGCAGTACACACACACACACACACACACACACACACACACACACTGCTCAGTAATTCAATGCAAATCCCATATCAGTATACACATACACATACACTCACCTAGGTGTGACTCAATTCTCAGCCTATAGCAGCACACACACACACCTTACTGTGACTCATGCAGACTCTACAGCACCAAATACACAAACACTATCACAGGGCTGGGATTCAATGCACAGTCCATACGAGCAAAGGCACACACACCACACCACACTGTGACTCAATGCTCAGATTATACCAGCACACACACACGGCTCACAGTGTCGTAGTGCACAGCATATAACATCACACACACACACACATCCCCCACACTGTGACTCAATGTGCCGCCTGTACCTGCACATACACAAACACACCACACTGTGACAAAATGTGCAGCCTATATCAGCACACACACACACACACACACACAAACCTCAATGTGACACAATGGTCAGCTTATACCAGAACACGTAGACACACACACACATCACTGTGACTCGATGCACAGACTATACCAGCGTGCACACAAACACACAGCACTGTGACTCAATGTACAATGTATACCAAAACACACAAGCATACACACACACCTCAGTGTGACTCAATGCACAGCCTATACCAGCACACACACATACACACCTGCACAGATACAGGATTCACTGTGACACAATGCACAGCCTATAGAAGAACACACACACATACCAACATGCACACACACATGGCTGACCGTGACTCAATCAATCGCCTATACCAGCACACACACACATGACTCACTGTGACTCAATGCAGTCTTTAGCACAAGAGTCACAGGCACGCACACCCCATTGAATCAATGAAAGCCCACCAAAACACACCCTCTCATACACACACACACATGGCTCATTCAGACTAAATGCGCAGTCTGTATCACCACACACACACACACACACCCCTCAGTTACTCAATGCAAAGACCATACGAGCACACACACACACACAAACAATTGATTAAATGCTCCACACATACTAGTGCACACACACACAGACATGCTCACTGTGATTCAAGGCAAAGTCTATATGAGCACATTAACACACAAACTACTCATTTTGACTCAATGCGCTGTCTACAGCAGCACACACACACACATAACGCACTGTGACTCAATCCACAGCCTATATCATCACACAGACACACACAAGGCTCACTGTGACTCAATGAAGTCTGTAGCACCACACACACACACACAAACACACACATACATACAACTCAGTGGCTCAATGCAAACCCATACGAACACTCACAGACACACACCTAACTGTGATTCAGTGCTCAACCTCTACCAGCACGCAGACGCACACACAGACACACACAAACATGCATGGCTCTTTCTGACATAATGTACAGTTCTTACCAGCACAAACACATGCAACACATCTCACTGTAACTCAATGCTCAGACTGTACTTGCACACACACAAGGCTCACTGTGAGTCAATGCACAGCCTATACCAGCAGAGACACACACACACTGCTCTCTATGACACAGTGCACATCCTGTACCATCACACACACACACAGCTTATTGTGATGCAATACAGACTCTACACAACCAAATACACACACACACGCACAGCTCACAGTGATTCCATGCAGACTGCATACCAGTGCACAAAAACACACAGCACACTACTCAGTGTGAATCAATGCTCACTTTATACCAAAACACAGATAGACACACACATGATTCTCTATGACTCAGTGCACAGTCCATACCAGCACTGCACACACACTCACAGCTCACCTTGAATGAAAGCACAGCCTACCCCAGCAAACACACACACACAGTTCACTGTGACTCAATGCACAGGCTATACCAGCACACACACATATACACACACAGCTTCTTGTGACACAATACAGTCTCTACACAACCAAATACACAAACACACACGCACAGCTCCATGTGATTCCATGCACATTCCATGCCAGTGCATACAGACACACAGAACACACCTCAGTTTGTCTCAATGCTCACAGTATGCCAAAACATACATAGGCACACACACGGCTCCCTGTTACTCAGTGCACAGTGTATGCTAGCAGAGTTACACACACAAAGAAACACACATGGTTCACTGTGAATCAATGCACAGCCTGTACCTCCACACACACACACACACATACAAACACTCACACACAGCTTAGTGTGACTCAATGCAAAGCATATACCAGCACGTGCACTCACACACACACTCACCTCCCAGTGACTCAGTGCATAGCATATAACATTCCACACACACACACACACCTCACTGTGACTGAATGCACAGCCTGTACCAGCACACACATATACAAAAACTCACACATGGTTGTGACTCAATGTACAATCCACACCAGCACATACACACAGATGACACTTGTGTGAGTCAATGCTCAGTTTATACCAGCACAACCACACGGCTCACTGTGACTCAGTGCACAGCGTATGACATCACACACACACACACACACACACCTCGCTGTGACTCAATGCACAGCCTGTACCTGCACATAAACACACACACACATCACTGTGATGCGATATGCAGCCTATACCAGCACACACTCACACCAAAGTGTGACTTAATGGTCAGCCTATAAGAGAACACACAGACACACACATCCCTCACTGTGACACAATGCACAGTCTATACCAGCCTGCACACACTCACACGACACTGTGACTCAATGCACAATCTGTAATAGCCCACACACATACACATACACACCTTATTGTGAATCAATGCACAGCCTATATGTGAACACACACATACTAACATGCACTCACACATGTCTCACGGTGACTCAATCGCCTAGGCAAGCACACACACATGGCTCACTGTGAGTCAGTGCCCACTCCATACCAACACCAAACACACAACACAGCTCACTGTGACTCAAGGCACAGTGTATGGCAGCACGCACACACACAGACACACTCATACCCACATCTCATTGTGCCTCTAAGCCTGTGAAAGCACATGCACAATGAAACAAACACCCTTCACTGTGATTCACTGCACATTCTATAACAGTGCACTCACACACACACACACATGGCTGACTGTGAATCAATGCACACTCTATACCAGGACACACACACACACACACGGCTCCCTGTGACTCAGTGCACAGGATATGCTAACAGACATACACACACAGAGAAGCACATGCGGCAAACTCTGAGTCAATCCACAGCCCATAGCTCCACACACGCACATATACTGACACTCAAAAACACAGCTCAGTGTGATTCAATGCAAGTCCTATACCAGAAAATGCACACACACACACACACAAACCTCCCCATGAATCAGTGCATAGCACATAACATCACACACATACACCTCACTGTGACTCAATGTGTTGCCTCTACCTGCACATACACACACAAACAACTCAATATGACTCAATGTTCACGCTGTACCAGCACACACACACACACATGTGCACACACACCTCAGTTTGCCTCAATTGTCAGCCTATACCAGAATACACAGACACACACACCTCTCACTCTGACTCAATGCACAACCTATACCAGCGTGCACACACAATCACATGGCACAGTGAATCAAGGCACAATTTTACCGCACATGCACACACACCTCAGAGGGACTCAAAGCTCAGCCTATACCAGAACACACACACACACACACACAACACAGATGCAGACCTCACTGCGACTCTATGCACAGCCTATACCAGAACACACACACATACCAACATGCACTCACACATGGCTCACTGGTACTCAATCAATCGCCTATACCAGCACACACACACACAGCTTGCTGTGACTCAATGCAGTCTGCATCACCACACACTCACACACACAACCATGTGTCAATAAAGCCCATACCAGCACATAAACTCACATGCACACACAAACACACCTCACTGTGACTGAAAACGCTTCCTGTACCAGAACACACACACACAAACAGCTCACTGTGACTCAATGCACAGCCTATATGAGCACACACACAGCTCACAGTGACTCAATACAGAGTCTATACCAGCACACACACACACACACACACTCATTCAAGTCAAAGTGGATAAAACCACAGTCCACACCATCACAGACACACACACACAGCACTACTCCCTGTGACACAATGCACAGTCTAAATACACACACACACATACACACACACACATACACACACACCTCCCACCCATATAACTCTGACTCAGTGCTGTGACTATACCAGCTCCCCACACACACATGGTTCACTGTGACTCAATGCACAGCCAATAACTGTACACAAACACACACATACACACACATATGGCTCAGGTTGACCTAAAGAACAGTCTGTAGCACCACATACACACATGCACACCTCAGTGACTCAATGTTCAGCCTGTACCATCACACACACACACGCATACACAAATACACATACACCCACATATACGGCTCGCTGTGATTCAATGCACAGCTTATAACACAACACAGAGAAACCCGTCACCGTACCTCGAACCGCAGCCTGTACCTGCACATACACCCAAAAAGACCCACCTATTCTGACTCAATTCACAGCCTAATGCAGCACACACACACACACATACACACAACCATCACTGTGACTCAATGCACCTCCTATACCAGCATAAACACATGGCTCACTGTGCATCAATGCACAACCTATACAAGAACACACACACACTCACTCACACATACCTGACTGTGACTCAGTGAACCACCTATAGCAGCACACAAACACACACAAACATACACGGCTAACTTAGACTCAATGCACTGCCTATACCAGCACACACACACACACACACACATATATGACTCACTGACTCAATGCACAACCTGTACTGGCACACACACAATGCTTACTGTGACTCAATGCAGAGTCTAAACCAGCATGCAAACACATGGCTCACTGTGACTCAGTGTAATGCTTATGCCAGCACACACACACAAGGACACATGCATGGCTCTCTCTGATTCAATGCACGTCCTATACCATCACATACACACACACACACACACGCACAGTCACTGTGACACAATGCACAGCCTATACCACAACACCCATGCAAAGACACATATGCACGGCCCATTGTGACTCCATGCACACCCTATACTATCACATACACACATTCACACATGGCTCATTGTGAATCAGTGCACAGTCTGTAGTTCCAGGTATACACACACAGACACACACCTCAGTGACCCAATGCAAAGCCCATACCATCACACACACACACACATACACACACAGCTCACTGTGAATCAGTGTACAGTCTTCAGCTCCATGTACATACACACACAACACAACTTAGTGAATCAACGCAGAGACCATACCAGCATACACACACACATACACACACCTGAGACACAATGTTCTGCCTATTGCAGCACACACACACACACATGCACTCACACGGCTCACTGTGATTCAATACCAGCCTGTACCTGCACACACACACACTCTCACACACACCGCCATGTGACACAATGCAGTGTATACCACCACACAGACACACACACACACCTCACTGTGACTCAATGCCAAGCCCATACAAGTAAACAGACACACACAACCATGGCACACTGAGACTCAATGAACAGTGTATACTAGCACATACAAACACAAGGCTCAATATGAGTCAATGCATAGTCTATACCCGCACACACACACACAGAAACACCCCTTAATGTGGCTCAGTGCACAGCCTATAGCAGTACAAAAACACACACACACACACACACACCGCTCATTGATTCAATGCAAATCCCATATCAGTATACACATACACATACACTCACCTAGGTGTGACTCAATTCTCAGCCTATAGCAGCACACACAAACACCTTACTGTGACTCATGCAGACTCTACAGCACCAAATACACAAACACTAACACGGGGCTGGGATTCAATGCACAGTCCATACCAGCAAAGGCACACACACCACACCACACTGTGACTCAATGCTCAGATTATACCAGCACACACACACGGCTCACTGTGTCCTAGTGCACAGCATATAACATCACACACACACACACACACACACACCACACTGTGACTCAATGCACAGCCTGTGCCTGCAAATGCACACATACACACCTCACTGTGACAAAAGTGCAGCCTATACCAGCACACACACACACACACACCTCAATGTGACACAATGGTCAGCCTATACCAGAACATGCAGACACACACAAACATCACTGTGACTCAATGCACAGACTATACCAGCGTGCACACAAACACACAGCATGTGACATAATGTACAATGTATAACAAAACACACAAGCATACACACACACCTCAGTGTGACTCAATGCACAGCCTATACCAACACACACACATACACACCTGCACAGATACAGGGTTCACTGTGACTCAATGCACAGCCTATAGAAGAACACACACACATACCAACATGCCCTCACACATGGCTGACCGTGACTCAATCAATCGCCTACAGCAGCACACACACACACAACTCGCTGTGATTCAATGCAGTCTGTATCACCACACACTCACACACACACCCTTGAGTCAATAAAGACCATACCAGCACAATAAAACCCATACCAGCACACAAACTCACATGCACTCACACAAACACCTGACTGTGACTGAAAACGCTCCCTGTACCAGCACACACACACAAAAACACCTCACTGTGACTCAATGCACAGCCTATACGAGCACACACATACACATACAGCTCACAGTGACTCAATACAGAGTCTATACCAGCACACACACAGACATACACACACACACAGCCCACTCTGTCTCAATGGTCATCCAGTGCCAGCACACACACACACACACACACACACACACTCGTTCAGGTCAAAGATGATAAAACCACAGTCCACACCATTCAAACACACAGAAACCGCACTACTCACTGTGAGTCAATGTACAGTCTACACCAGCAAATACACACACATGCATACACACACCTCCCACACATTTAACTGGGACTCAGTGCTGTGACTATACCAGCTCCCCACACACACACATGGCTCACTGTGACTCAATGCACAGCCAATTACTGTACACAGAAACACACATACGCACACATATTACTCAGTTTGACCTAACGAAATGTCTGTACCACCACATACACACATGGACACCTCAGTGGCTCAATGTTCACCCTGTACCATCACACACACACACGGATACACAAATACACAACACACACAAATACAGCTCGCTGTGATTCAATGCACAGCCTATAACAACACCGAGTGACACCCATCACTGTGACTCAAACCGCAGCCTGTACCTGCACATACACACACAAAGACTCACCTTTTGTGATGCAATTCACAGCCTAATGCAGCAGACACCCACACACATACACACAAACACAACCATCACTTTGACTCAATGCACCTCCCATACCAGCATAAACACATGGCTAACTGTGAATCAACACACAGCCTATACAAGAACACACACACAGTCACTCACACATACCTGACTGTGACTCAGTCAACCACCTATAGCAGCACACACACACACACACACAAACATACACAGCTCACTTGGACTCAATGCACTGCCTCTACCAGCACACACACACACACACACACATATGACTCACTGGCTCAATGCACAGCCTGTACTGGCACACACACAAGGCTTACTGTGACTCAATGCAGAGTCTACACCAGCATACAAACACATGGCTCACTGTGACTCAATGTAATGCCTATGCCAGCACACACACACAGAGACACATGCATGGCTCTCTCTGATTCAATGCACGTCCTATACCATCACATACACACACACACACACACGCACAGTCACTGTGACACAATGCACAGCCTATACCACAACACCCATGCAAAGACACATATGCACGGCACATTGTGACTCCATGCACACCCTATACTATCACATACACACATTCACACACGACTCATTTTGAATCAGTGCACAGTCTGTGGTTCCAGGTATACACACAAAGACACACACCTCAGTGACTCAATGAAAAGCCCATATCATCACACACACACACACACACATACACACACAGCTCACTCTGAATCAGTGTACAGTCTTCAGCTCCATTTACATACACACACAGCACACCTTAGTGAATCAATGCAGAGACCATACCAGCATACACACACACATACACAAACCTGAGACTCAATGCTCTGCCTATTCCAGCACACACACGCACACACACGGATGACTGTGTTTCAATCCCAGTGTATGTGCACACACACACACTCTCACACACACCGCTGTGTGACTCAATGCAGTGTATACCACCACACAGACACACAGACACACACACACACCTCACTGTGAATCAATGCCAAACCCATACAAGTAAACAGACACACATAACCATGGCTCACTGAGACTCAATAAACAGTGTATACTAGCACATACAAACACAAGGCTCAATGTGAGTCAATGCATAGCCTATGCCCGCACAACACACACAGAAACTCCCCTTAATGTGGCTCAGTGCACAGCCTATTGCAGTACACACACACACACACACATACTGCTCACTAATTCAATGCAAATCCCATATCAGTATGCACATACACATACACTCACCTAGGTGTGACTCAAGTCTCAGCCTATAGCAGCACACACACACACCTTACTGTGACTCATGCAGACTCTACAGCACCAAATACACAAACACTAACACAGGGCTGTGATTCAATGCACAGTCCATACCAGCAAAGGCACACACACCACACCACACTGTGACTCAATGCTCAGATTATACCAGCACACACACACGGCTCACTGTGTCCAAATGCACAGCATATAACATCACACACACACACACACACACCCCACACTGTGACTCAATGCACAGCCTGTACCTGCACATACACACACACACCACACTGACAAAAAGTGCAGCCTATACCAGCACACACACACACACACGCCTCAATGTGACACAATGGTCAGCCTATACCAGAGCACGCAGACACACAAACACATCACTGTGACTCAATGCACAGACTACACTAGCATGCACACAAACACTCAGCACTGTGACTCAATGTTCTATGTATACCAAAACACACAAGCATACACACACACCTCAGTTTGACTCAATCCACTGCCTATATCAGCAGACAGACACCTACAAGGCTCACTGTGACTCAATGAAGTCTGTAGCACCACACACACACACACAAACACACACATACACCTCAGTGACTCAATGCAAACCCATACGAACACTCACAGACACACACCTAACTGTGATTCAGTGCTCAACCTCTACCAGCACACAGACGCACGTACAGACACACACACACATGCATTGCTCATTCTGACATAATGTACAGTTCTTACCAGTACAAACACATGCAACACATCTCACTGTAACTCAATGCTCAGACTGTACTTGCACACACACAAGGCTCACTGTGAGTCAATGCACAGCCTATACCAGCAGAGACACACACACACTGCTCTCTATGACACAGTGCACATCCTGTACCATCACACACACACACAGCTTATTGTGATGGAATACAGACTCTACACAACCAAATACACAACACACGCACTGCTCACTGTCATTCCATGAAGACTCCATACCAGTGCACAAAAACACACAGCACACAACTCAGTGTGACTCAATGCTCACTTTATACCAAAACACACATAGACACACACACGGTTCTCTGTGACTCAGTGCACAGTCCATACCAGCACTGCACACACACTCACAGCTCACCTTGTATCAAAGCACAGCCTACCCAGCAAACATAGACACACAGTTCACTGTGACTCAATGCACAGGCTATACCAGCACACACACATATACACACACAGCTTACTGTGACACAATACAGTCTCTACACCACCAAATACACACACAAACACATGCACAGCTTCATGTGATTCCATGCACATTCCATTCCAGTGCATACAGACACAAAAAACACACCTCAGTTTAACTCAATGCTTTCTGTATGCTCAAAACATACATAGACACAGACACACGGCTCCCTGTTACTCAGTGCACAGTGTATGCTAGCAGAGTTACACACACAAAGAAACACACATGGCTCACTGTGAATCAATACACAGCCTGTACCTCCATACACACACACATACAAACACTCACACACAGCTCGGTGACTCAATGCAAAGCATATACCAGCACGTGCACTCACACACACACTCACTTCCCTGTGACTCAGTGCATAGAATATAACATTCCACACACACACACACACACCTCACTGTGACTGAATGCACAGCCTGTACCAGCACACACACATACAAAAACTCACACATGGTTGTGACTCAATGCATATACCAGCACATGCACCCAAACACACTCACCTCCCTGTGACTCAGTGCATAGCATATAACATTACACACACACACACACACACACACACACACACCTCACTGTGACTGAATGCACAGTCTGTACCAGCACACACACATACAAAAAGTCACACATGGTTGTGACTCAATGTACAATACACACCAGCACATACACACACCTGACACCTGTGTGAGTCAATGCTCAGTTTGTACCAGCACAACCACACGGCTCACTGTGACTCAGTGCACAGCGTATGACATCACACACACACACACACATACACCTCACTGTGACTCAATGCACAGCCTGTACCTGCACATAAACACACACACACATCAGTGTGATGTGATATGCAGCCTATAACAGCACACACACACACCAAAGTGTGACTAAATGGTCAGCCTATATGAGAACACACAGACACACACATCCCTCACTGTGACACAATGCACAGTCTATAACAGCCTGCACACACTCACATGACACTGTGACTCAATGCACAATCTGTAATAGCCCACACACGCACAAATACATACCTCATTGTGAATCAATGCACAGCCTATATGTGAACACACACACATACTAACATGCACTCACACATGTCTCACCGTGACTCAATCGCTTATACAAGCACATACACATGGCTCACTGTGAGTCAGTGCCCACTCCATACCAGCACCAAACACACAACACAGCTCTCTGTGACTCAAGGCACAGTGTATGGCAGCACATACACACACAGACACACTCATACCCACATCTCATTGTGCCCCTAAGTCTGTGGAAGCACACGCACAATGAAACAAACACCCCTCACTATGACTCACTGCACATCCTATACCAGTGCACTCACACACACACACACACATGGCTGACTGTGAATCAATGCACACTCTATACCAGGACTCAAACACACACACACACAGCTGCCTGTGACTCAGTGCACAGGATATGCTAGCAGACATACACACACAGAGAAGCACATATGACAAACTGTGAGTCAATCCACAGCCCATAACTCCAAACATGCACACATACTGACACTCAAAAACATAGCTCACTGTGATTCGATGCAAATCCTATACCAGAAAGTGCACACACACACACACACAAACCTCCCTATGAATCAGTGCATAGCTTATAACAACACACACAAACACCTCAGTGTGACTCAATGTGCTGCCTCTAACTGCACATACACACACACACAACTCAATATGACTCAATGTGCAGGCTGTACCAGCACACACACACACGTGCACACACACCTCAGTGTGCCTCAATTGTCAGCCTATACCAGAACACACAGACATACACACCTCTCACTCTGACTCAATGCACAACCTATACCAGCGTGCACACACACTCACATGGCACAGTGAATCAAGGCACCATTTTACCAGCACAGGCACACACACCTCAGAGGGACTCAAAGCCGAGCCTATACCTGCACACACACAAACACACACACACACGTACAGATGCAGGCTTCACTGTGACTCAATGCACAGCCTATACCAGAACACACACACACACCAACACGCACTCACACATGGCTCACTTGTACTCAATCAATCGACAATACCAACACAATCGCACACAGTTCGCTGTGACTCAATGCAGTCTGTATCACCACACACTCACACACACACCCATAAGTCAATAAAGCCCCTACCAGCACAATAAAGCCCATACTAGCACAAAAACTCACATGTACACACACACACACCTGACTGTGACTGAAAACGCTTCCTGTACCAACACACACACACAAAAACACCTCACTGTGACTCAATGCATGGCCTATACGAGCACACACATACACAGCTCACAGTCACTCAATACAGAGTCTATACCAGCACACACACAGACACACACACACACAGCCCACTCTGTCTCAATGGTCATCCAGTGTCAGCACACACACACACACACACACACACACATTCAGGTCAAAGTGGATAAAACCACAGTCCACACCATCACAGACACACACACACTGCACTACTCACTGTGACTCAATGCACAGTGTACACCAGCAAATACACGTACACATACACACACACCTCCCACACATTTAACTGTGACTCAGTGCTGTGACTATACCAGCTCCCCACACACACATGGTTCACTGTGACTCAATGCACAGCAAATAACTGTACACACACACACACACACATACACACATATGGCTCAGTTTGACCTAACGAACAGTCTGTAGCACCACATACACACAGGCACACCTCAGTGACTCAATGTTCAGCCTGTACCATCACACACACACCTACACAAATACACATACACACACAAATAAGGCGCGCTGTGATTCAATGCACAGCCTATAAAACCACACAGAAGCACCCATCACTCTGACTCAAACCACAGCCTGTACCTGCACATACACACACAAAGACCCACCTTCTGTGACTCAACCCACAGCCTACTGCAGCACACACACACACACACAAACACAACCATCACTTTGACTCAATGCACCACCTATTCCAACATTCACACATGGCTCACTGTGAATCAATGCACAGCCTATAGAAGAACACACAAACACTCACTCACACATACCTCACTGTGACTCAGTCAACCACCTATAGCAGCACACACACACACACAAACATACACGGCTCACTTGGACTCAATTCACTGCCTATACCAGCACACACACACACACACACACACATATAAGTCTCACTGACTCAATGCACAGCCTGTACTGGCACACGCACAAGGCTTACTGTGACTCAATGCACAGTCTACACCAGCATACAAACACATGGCTCACTGTGACTCAATGTAATGCCTATGCCAGCACACACACACAGAGACACATGCATGGCTCTCTCTGATTCAATGCACGTCCTAGACCATCACATACACACACACACGCACAGTCACTGTGACACAATGCACAGCCTATACCACAACACCCATGCAAAGACACATATGCACGGCTCATTGTGACTCCATGCACACCCTATACTATCACATACACACATTCACACATGGCTCATTGTGAATCAGTGCACAGTCTGTAGTTCCAGGTATACACACACAGACACACACCTCAGTGACTCAATGCAAAGCCCATACCATCACACACACACACATACACACACAGCTCACTGTGAATCAGTGTACAGTCTTCAGATCCATGTACATACACACACAACACACCTTAGTGAATCAATGCACAGACCATACCAGCATACACACACACATACACGCACCTGAGACTCAATGCTCTGCCTATTCCAGCACACACACACACACACACACACACACACACACGGCTCACTGTGATTCAATACCAGCCTGTATCTGCACACAGACACACTCTCACACACACCACCGTGTGACTCAATGCAGTTTATACCTCCACACAGACACACAGACACACACACACGCCTCACTGTGACTCAATGCCAAGCCCATACAAGTAAACAGACACACACAACCATGGCTCACTGAGACTCAATGAACAGTGTATACTAGCACATACAAACACGTGGCTCAATGTGAGTCAATGCATAGCCTATACCCGCACACACACACACAGAAACACACCTGAATGTGGCTCAGTGCACAGCCTATAGCAGTACACACAGACACACACACACACCGCTCAGTGATTCAATGCAAATCCCATATCAGCATACACATACACATACACTCACCTAGGTGTGACTCAATTCTCAGCCTATAGCAGCACACACACATACCTTACTGTGACTCATGCAGACTCCACACGCACCAAATACACTAACACAGGGCTGGGATTCAATGCACAGTCCATACCAGCAAAGGAACACACACCACACCACACTGTGACTCATGCTCAGATTATACCAGCACACACACACGGCTCACTGTGTCCTAGTGCACAGCATATAACATCACACACACACACACACACCACACACTGTGACTCAATGCGCAGCCTGTACCTACACATACACACACACACACTTCACTGTGACAAAATGTGCAGCCTATACCAGCGTACAAACACACACACACCTCAATGTGACACAATGGTCAGCCTATACCAGAACACGCAGACACACGCACACATCACTGTGACTCAATGCACACACTATACCAGCATGCACACAAACACACAGCACTGTGACTCAATGTACAATGTATACCAAAACACACAAGCATACACACACACCTCAGTGTGACTCAATGCACAGCCTATACCAGCACACACACATACACACCTGCACAGATACAGGGTTCACTGTGACTCAATGCACAGCCTATAGAAGAACACACACACATACCAACATGCACACACACATGGCTGACCGTGACTCAATCAATCGCCTATACCAGCACACACACACATGACTCACTGTGACTCAATGCAGTCTTTCGCACAACAAACACAGACACACACACCCCACTGAATCAATGAAAGCCCACCAACACACACACTCTCATACACACACACACATGGCTCACTGTGACTCAATGCGCAGTCTGTATCACCACACACACACACACACCTCAGTTACTCAATGCAAAGACCATACGAGCACACACACACACACACACATAATTGATTAAATGCTCCACACATACTAGTGCACACAAACACAGACATGTTCACTGTGATTCAAGGCACAGTCTATAAGAGCACAGTAACACACAAACAACTCATTTTGACTCAATGTGCAATCTACAGCAACACACACACACAAAACTCACTGTGACTCAATCCACAGCCTATATCAGCACACAGACACACACAAGGCTCAGTGTGACTCAATGAAGTCTGTAGCACCACACACACACACACAAACACACACATACACCTCAGTGGCTCAATGCAAAGCCCATACAAACACTCACAGACACACACCTAACTGTGATTCAGTGCTCAACCTCTGCCAGCACACAGACGCACACACAGACACACACACACATGCACGGCTCATTCTGACATAATGTACAGTTCTTACCAGCACAAACACATGCAACACATCTCACTGTAACTCAATGCTCAGACTGTACTTGCACACACACAAGGCTCACTGTGAGTCAATGCACAGCCTATACCAGCAGAGACACACACACACTGCTCTCTATGACACAGTGCACATCCTGTACCATCAAACACACACACAGCTTATTGTGATGCAATACAGACTCTACACAACCAAATACACAACACACGCAAAGCTCACTGTCATTCCATGCAGACTCCATACCAGTGCACAAAAACACACAGCACACAACTCACTGTGATTCAATGCTAACTTTATACCAAAACACACATAGACACACACACGGTTCTCTGTGACTCTGTGCACAGTCCATACCAGCACTGCACACACACTCACAGCTCACCTTGAATCAAAGCACACCTACCCCAGCAAACACACACACACAGTTCACTGTGACTCAATGCACAGGCTATACTAGCACACACACATATACACACACAGCTTACTGTGACACAATACAGTCTCTACACCACCAAATACACACACACACAAACATGCACAGCTCCATGTGATTCCATGCACATTCCATGCCAGTGCATACAGACACACAGAACACACCTCAGTATGACTCAATGCTCACAGTATGCTAAAACATACATAGACACACACACACGGCTCCCTGTTACTCAGTGCACAGTGTATGCCAGCAGAGTTACACACACAAAGAAACACACATGGCTCACTGTGAATCAATACACAGCCTGTACCTCCACTCACACACACATACAAACACTCACACACAGCTTAGTGTGACTCAATGCAAAGCATATACCAGCACGTGCACCCACACACTCACTCACCTCCCTCTGACTCAGTGCATAGCATATAACATCACACACACACACACACCTCACTGTGACTCAATGCACAGCCTGTACCTGCACATAAACACACACACACATCACTGTGATGCGATATGCAGCCTATACCAGCACACACACACACACCAAAGTGTGACTAAATGGTCAGCCTATACGAGAACACACAGACACACACATCCTTCACTGTGACACAATGCACAGTCTATACCAGCCTGCGCACACTCACACAACACTGTGACTCAATGCACAATCTGTCATAACCCACACACACACACATACACACCTTATTGTGAATCATTGCACAGCTTAGATGTGAACACACACACATACTAACATGCACTCACACATGTCTCACGGTGACTCAATCACCTATACAAGCACACACACATGGCTCACTGTGAGTCAGTGCCCACTCCATACCAACACCAAACACACAACACAGCTCACTGTGACTCAAGACACAGAGTATGGCAGCACACACACACACAGACACACTCATACCCACATCTCATTGTGCATCTAAGCCTATGGAAGCACACGCACAATGAAACAAACACCCCTCACTGTGACTCACTGCACATCCTATACCAGTGCACTCACACACACACACACATGGCTGACTGTGAATCAATTCACCCTCTATACCAGGACTCAAACACACACACACTCGGCTGCCTTTGACTCAGTGCACAGGATATGCTAGCAGACATACACACACAGAGAAGCACATATGACAAACTGTGAGTCAATCCACAGCCCATAACTCCAAACATGCACACATACTGACACTCAAAAACATA
Source organism: Tursiops truncatus (assembly GCF_011762595.2). NCBI lineage: Eukaryota > Metazoa > Chordata > Mammalia > Artiodactyla > Delphinidae > Tursiops > Tursiops truncatus. Next base: position 21,144 of record NW_022983138.1, read on the forward strand.
GCTCAGTGTGATTCCATGCAAATCCTATACCAGAAACTGTACACACACACCCACACAAACTTCCCTATGAATCAGTGCATAGCTTATAACAACACACACAAACACCTCACTGTGACTCAGTGTGCTGCCTCTAACTGCACATACACACACAAACAACTCAATATGACTCAATGTGCAGGCTGTACCAGCACACACACACACACACATGTGCACACACACCTCAGTGTGCCTCAATTGTCAGCCTATACTGGAATACACAGACATACACACCTCTCACTCTGACTCAATGCACAACCAATACCAGCGTGCACACACACTCACATGGCACAGTGAATCAAGGCACCATTTTATCAGCACAGGCACACACACCTCAGAGGGACTCAAAGCCGAGCCTATACCTGCACACACACAAACACACACACACACATGTACAGATGCAGGCCTCACTGTTGATCAATGCACAGCCTATACCAGAACACACACACACACCAACACGCACTCACACATGGCTCACTTGTACTCAATCAATCGCCAGTACCAACACAATCGCACACAGCTCGCTGTGACTCAATGCAGTCTGTATCACCACACACTCACACACACACCCATGAATCAATAAAGCCCCTACCAGCACAATAAAGCCCATACCAGCACACAAACTCACATGTACACACACACACACCTGACTGTGACTGAAAACGCTTCCTGTACCAACACACACACACAAAAACACCTCACTGTGACTCAATGCATGGCCTATACGAGCACACACATACACAGCTCACAGTCACTCAATACAGAGTCTATACCAGCACACACACAGACACACACACACACAGCCCACTCTGTCTCAATGGCCATCCAGTGTCAGCACACACACACACACACACACACACACACTCATTCAGGTCAAAGTAGATAAAACCACAGTCCACACCATCACAGACACACACACACTGCACTACTCACTGTGACTCAATGCACAGTGTACACCAGCAAATACACGTACACATACACACACACCTCCCACACATTTAACTGTGACTCAGTGCTGTGACTATACCAGCTCCCCACACACACATGGTTCACTGTGACTCAATGCACAGCAAATAACTGTACACACACACACACACATACACACATATGGCTCAGTTTGACCTAACGAACAATCTGTAGCACCACATACACACAGGCACACATCAGTGACTCAATGTTCAGCCTGTACCATCACACACACACACATACACAAATACACATACACACACAAATACGGCACGCTGTGATTCAATGCACAGCCTATAAAACCACACAGAAACACCCATCACTCTGACTCAAACTGCAGCCTGTACCTGCACATACACACACAAAGACCCACCTTCTGTGAGTCAATCCACAGCCTACTGCAGCACACACACACACACACACACAAACACAACCATCACTGTGACTCAATGCACCACCTATACCAACATTCACACATGGCTCACTGTGAATCAATGCACAGCCTATAGAAGAACACACAAACACTCACTCACACATTCCTCACTGTGACTCAGTCAACCACCTATAGCAGCACACACACACACACAAACATACACGGCTCACTTGGACTCAATTCACTGCCTATACCAGCACACACACACACACACACACACACACAAACACACATATAAGTCTCACTGACTCAATGCACAGCCTGTACTGGCACACACACAAGGCTTACTGTGACTCAATGCAGAGTCTACACCAGCATACAAACACATGGCTCACTGTGACTCAATGTAATGCCTATGCCAGCACACACACACAGAGACACATGCATGGCTCTCTCTGATTCAATGCACGTCCTATACCATCACATACACACACACACGCACAGTCACTGTGACACAATGCACAGCCTATACCACAACACCCATGCAAAGACACATATGCACGGCTCATTGTGACTCCATGCACACCCTATACTATCACATACACACATTCACACATGGCTCATTGTGAATCAGTGCACAGTCTGTAGTTCCAGGTATACACACACAGACACACACCTCAGTGACTCAATGCAAAGCCCATACCATCACACACACACACATACACACACAGCTCACTGTGAATCAGTGTACAGTCTTCAGATCCATGTACATACACACACAACACACCTTAGTGAATCAATGCACAGACCATACCAGCATACACACACACATACACACACCTGAGACTCAATGCTCTGCCTATTCCAGCACACACACACACACACACACACACGCACACACACGGCTCACTGTGATTCAATACCAGCCTGTATCTGCACACACACACACTCTCACACACACCGCCGTTTGACACAATGCAGTTTATACCACCACACAGACACACAGACACACACACACGCCTCACTGTGACTCAATGCCAAGCCCATACAAGTAAACAGACACAGACATCCATGGCTCACTGAGACTCAATGAACAGTGTATACTAGCACATACAAACACATGGCTCAATGTGAGTCAATGCATAGCCTATACCCGCACACACACACACAGAAACACACCTTAATGTGGCTCAGTGCACAGCCTATACCAGTACACACAGACACACACACACACACCGCTCAGTGATTCAATGCAAATCCCATATCAGCATACACATACACATACACTCACCTATGTGTGACTCAATTCTCAGCCTATAGCAGCACACACACACACCTTACTGTGACTCATGCAGACTCTACAGCACCAAATACACTAACACAGGGCTGGGATTCAATGCACAGTCCAAACCAGCAAAGGCACACACACCACACCACACTGTGACTCAATGCTCAGATTATACCAGCACACACACACGGCTCACTCTGTCCTAGTGCACAGCATATAACATCACACACACACACACACACACCACACACTGTGACTCAATGCGCAGCCTGTACCTACACATACACACACACACACTTCACTGTGACAAAATGTGCAGCCTATACCAGCGCACACACACACACACACACACCTCAATGTGACACAATGGTCAGCCTATACCAGAACACGCAGACACACGCACACATCACTGTGACTCAATGCACACACTATACCAGCGTGCACACAAACACACAGCACTGTGACTCAATGTACAATGTATACCAAAACACACAAGCATACACACACACCTCAGTGTGACTCAATGCACAGCCTATACCAGCACACACCCATACAAACCTGCACAGATACAGGGTTCACTGTGACTCAATGCACAGCCTATAGAAGAACACACACACATACCAACATGCACACACACATGGCTGACCGTGACTCAATCAATTGCCTATACCAGCACACACACACATGACTCACTGTGACTCAATGCAGTCTTTCGCCCAACAAACACAGACACACACACCCCACTGAATCAATGAAAGCCCACCAACACACACACTCTCATACACACACACACATGGCTCTCTGTGACTCAATGCACAGTCTGTATCACACACACACACACACACCTCAGTTACTCAATGCAAAGACCATACGAGCACACACACACACACACACATAATTGATTAAATGCTCCACACATACTAGTGCACACACACACAGACATGCTCACTGTGATTCAAGGCACAGTCTATATGAGCACAGTAACACACAAACAACTCATTTTGACTCAATGCGCAGTCTACAGCAACACACACACACCAAACTCACTGTGACTCAATCCACAGCCTATATCAGCACACAGACACACACAAGGCTCAGTGTGACTCAATGAAGTCCATAGCACCACACACACACACACACACAAACACACACATACACCTCAGTGGCTCAATGCAAAGCCCATACAAACACTCACAGACACACACCTAACTGTGATTCTGTGCTCAACCACTGCCAGCAGACAGACGCACACACAGACACACAACACATGCACGGCTCATTCTGACCTAATGTACAGTTCTTACCAGCACAAACACATGCAACACATCTCACTGTAACTCAATGCTCAGACTGTACTTGCACACACACAAGGCTCACTGTGAGTCGATGCACAGCCTATACCAGCAGAGGCACACACACACTGCTCTCTATGACACAGTGCACATCCTGTACCATCACACACACACACAGCTTATTGTGATGCAATACAGACTCTACACAACCAAATACACAACACACGCACAGCTCATGTCATTCCATGCAGACTCCATACCAGTGCACAAAAACACACAGCACACAACGCAGTGTGATTCAATGCTCACTTTATACCAAAACACACATAGACACACACACGGTTCTCTGTGACTCAGTGCACAGTCCATACCAGCACTGCACACACACTCACAGCTCACCTTGAATCAAAGCACAGCCTGCCCCAGCAAACACACACACACAGTTCACTGTGACTCAATGCACAGGCTATACCAGCACACACACATATACACACACAGCTTACTGTGACACAATACAGTCTCTACACCACCAAATACACACACACACGCATGCACAGCTCCATGTGATTCCATGCACATTCCATGCCAGTGCATACAGACACACAGAACACAGCTCAGTTTGACTCAATGCTCACAGTATGCTAAAACATACATAGACACACACACACGGCTCCCTGTTACTCAGTGCACAGTGTATGCCAGCAGAGTTACACACACAAAGAAACACACATGGCTCACCGTGAATCAATACACAGCCTGTACCTCCACTCACACACACATACAAACACTCACACACAGCTTAGTGTGACTCAATGCAAAGCATATACCAGCACGTGCACCCACACACTCACTCACCTCCCTCTGACTCAGTGCATAGCATATAACATCACACACACACACACACCTCACTGTGACTGAATGCACAGCCTGTACCAGCACACACACATACAAAAACTCACACATGGTTGTGACTCAATGTACAATCCACACCAGCACATACACACACACGACACCTCAGTGTGAGGCAATGCTCAGTTTATACCAGCACAACCACACGGCTTACTGTGACTCAGTGCACAGCGTATGACATCACACACACACACACATACACCTCACTGTGACTCAATGCACAGCCTGTACCTGCACATAAACACACACACACATCACTGTGATGCGATATGCAGCCTATACCAGCACACACACACACACCAAAGTGTGACTAAATGGTCAGCCTATACGAGAACACACAGACACACACATCCTTCACTGTGACACAATGCACAGTCTATACCAGCCTGCACACACTCACACGACACTGTGACTCAATGCACAATCTGTAATAGCCCACACACACACACATACACACCTTATTGTGAATCATTGCACAGCTTAAATGTGAACACACACATACTAACATGCACTCACACATGTCTCACGGTGACCCAATCACCTATACAAGCACACACACGTGGCTCACTGTGAGTCAGTGCCCACTCCATACCAGCACCAAACACACAACACAGCTCACTGTGACTCAAGGCACAGTGTATGGCAGCACACACACACACAGACACACTCATACCCACATCTCATTCTGCCTCTAAGCCTGTGAAAGCACACGCACAATGAAACAAACACCCCTCACTGTGACTCACTGCACATCCTATACCAGCGCACTCACACACACACACACACATGGCTGACTGTGAATCAATGCACACTCTATACCAGGACACAAACACACACACACACGGCTGCCTGTGACTCAGTGCACAGGATATGCTAGCAGACATACACACACAGAGAAGCACATATGACAAACTGTGAGTCAATCCACAGCCCATAACTCCAAACATGCACACATACTGACACTCAGAAACATAGCTCAGTGTGATTCCATGCAAATCCTATACCAGAAAGTGCACACACACACACACACAAACTTCCCTATGAATCAGTGCATAGCTTATAACAACACACACAAACACCTCACTGTGACTCAATGTGCTGCCTGTAACTGCACATACACACACAAACAACTCAATATGACTCAATGTGCAGGCTGTACCAGCACACACACACACACATGTGCACACACACGTCAGTGTGCCTCAATTGGCAGCCTATACAGGAACACACAGACATACACACCTCTCACTCTGACTCAATGCACAACCTATACCAGCGTGCACACACACTCACAAGGCACAGTGAATCAAGGCACAATTTTACCAGCACAGGCACACACACCTCAGAGGAACTCAAAGCCGAGCCTATACCTGCACACACACAAACACACACACACACGTGCACAGATGCAGGCCTCACTGTGACTCAATGCACAGCCTATACCAGAACACACACACACACCAACACGCACTCACACATGGCTCACTGGTACTCAATCAATCGCCAATACCAACACAATCGCACATAACACGCTGTGACTCAATGCATTCTGTATCACCACACACTCACACACACACCCATGAGTCAATAAAACCCATACCAGCACAATAAAGCCCATACCAGCACACAAACTCACATGTACACACACACACACCTAACTGTGACTGAAAACGCTTCCTGTACCAGCACACACACACAAAAACACCTCACTGTGACTCAATGCATGGCCTATATGAGCACACACATACACAGCTCACAGTCACTCAATACAGAGTCTATACCAGCACACACACAGACACACACACACACAGCCCACTCTGTCTCAAAGGTCATCCAGTGCCAGCACACACACACACACACACACACTCGTTCAGGTCAAAGTGGATAAAACCACAGTCCACACCATCACAGACACACAAACATTGCACTACTCACTGTGACTCAATGCACAGTCTAAACCAGAAAATACACACACACACAACTCCCACACATTTAACTGTGACTCAGTGCTGTGACACTACCAGCTCCCCACACACACATGGTTCACTGTGACTCAATGCACAGCCAATAACTGTACACACACCCACACGGACACACACAAATGGCTCAGTTTAACCTAATGAACAGTCTGTACCACAACATACACACATGCACACCTCAGTGACTCAATATTCAGCCTTTACCGTCACACACAGACACACATACAAAAATACACATACACACACAAATACGGCTCAGTGTGATTCAATGCACAGCCGATAACACCACACAAGACACCCATCACTGTGACTCAAACCGCAGCCTGTACCTCCACATACACACAGAAACACCCACCTTCTGGTACTCAATTCACAGCCTACTGCAGGACACACACACACAGACACACACAAACACAACAATTACTGTGACTCAACGCACCTCCTATACCAACATACACACATGGCTCACTGTGAATCAATGCACAGCCTATACAAGAACACACACACACCTAATTCACACATACCTGACTGTGACTCAGTGAACCACCTATAGCAGCAAACACACACAAACATACACGGCTAACTTAGACTCAATGCACTGCCTATACCAGCACACACACACACACACACACACACACATATATGACTCACTGACTCAATACACAGCCTGTACTGGCACACCCACAAGGCTTACTGTGACTCAATGCAGAGTCTAAACCAGCATACAAACACATGGCTCACTGTGACTCAATGTAATGCCTATGCCAGCACACACACACAGAGACACATGCATGGCTCTCTCTGATTCAATGCATGTCCTATACCATCACATACACACACACACACACGCGCACTGTCACTGTGTCACAATGCACAACCTATACCACAACACCCATGCAAAGACACATATGCATGGCTCATTGTGACTCCATGCACACCCTATACTATCACATACACACATTCACACATGACTCATTTTTAATCAGTGCAAAGTCTGTAGTTCCAGGTATACAGACACAGACACACACCTCAGTGGCTCCATGCAAAGCCCATACCATCACACACACACACATACACACACAGCTCACTGTGAATCAGTGTACAGTCTTCAGATCCATGTACATACACACACAACACAGCTTAGTGAATCAATGCAGAGACCATACCAGCATACACACACACATACACGCACCTGAGACTCAATGCTCTGCCTATTCCAGCACACACACACACACACGCACACACACGGATCACTGTGATTCAATACCAGCCTGTATGTGCACACACACACACTCTCACACACACTGCCGTGTGACTCAATGCATTGTATACCACCACACAGACACACAGACACACACACACACCTCACTGTGACTCAATGCCAAGCCCATACAAGTAAACAAACACACACAACCATGGCTCACTGAGACTCAATGAACTGTGTATACTAGCACATACATACACAAGGCTCAATGTGAGTCAATGCATAGCCTATACCCGCACACACACACACAGAAACACCCCTTAATGTGGCTCAGTGCACAGCCTATAGCAATACACACACACACACACACACAAACACCGCTCAGTAATACAATGCAAATCCCATATCAGTATACACATACACATACACTCACCTAGGTGTGACTCAATTCTCAACCTATAGCAGCACACACACACACCTTACTGTGACTCATGCAGACTCTACAGCACCAAATACACAAACACTAACACAGGGCTGGGATTCAATGCACAGTCCATACCAGCAAAGGCACACACACCACACCACACTGTGACTCAATGCTCAGATTATACCAGCACACACACACGGCTCACTGTGTCCTAGTGCACAGCATATAACATCACACACACACACACACACACCACACACTGTGACTCAATGTGCAGACTGTACCTTCAAATACACACACACACCCCTCACTGTGACAAAAAGTGCAGCCTATACCAACACACACACACACACACACACTTCAATGTGACACAATGGTCAGCCTATACCAGAACACGCAAACACACACATCACTGTGGCTAAATGCACAGACTATAGCAGCGTGCACACAAACACACAGCACTGTGACACAATGTACAATGTAAACCAAAACACACATGCATACACACACACCTCAGTGTGACTGAATGCACAGCCTATACCAACGCACACACATACACACCTGCACAGATACAGGGTTCACTGTGACTCAATGCACAGCCTATAGAAGAACACACACACATACCAACATGCACTCACACATGGCTGACCGTGACTCAATCAGTCGCCTACACCAGCACACACACACAGCTCGCTGTGACTCAATGCAGTCTGTATCACGACACACTCACACACACACACTTGAGTCAATAAAGACCATAGCAGCACAATAAAACCCATACAAGCACACAAACTCACATGCACACACACACACACCTGATTGTGACTGAATACGCTTCCTGTACCAGCACACACACACAAAAACACCTCACTGTGACTCAATGCACAGCCTATACGAGCACACACATACACACACAGCTCACAGTGACTCAATACAGAGTCTATATCAGCACACACACAGACACACACACACACACAGCCCACTCTGTCTCAATGGTCATCCAGTGCCAGCACACACACACACACACACACACACACACTCGTTCACGTCAAAGATGATAAAACCACAGTCCACACCATCACAAACACACACAAACCGCACTACTCACTGTGACTCAATGTACAGTCTACACCAGCAAATACACACACACACATACACACACCTCCCACACATTTAACTGGGACTCAGTGCTGTGACTATACCAGCTCCCCACACACACACATGGCTCACTGTGACTCAATGCACAGCCAATTACTGTACAAGAAACACACATACCCACAAATATGGCTCAGTTTGACCTAACGAACTGTCTGTAGCTCCACATACACACATGGACACCTCAGTGACTCAATGTTCAACCTGTACCATCAAACACACACACGCATACACAAATACACATACACACACAAATACGGCTCGCTGTGATTCAATGCACAGCCTATAACACCACCCAGTGACACCCATCATTGTGACTCAAACCGCAGCCTGTACCTGCACAGACACACACAAAGACTCACCTTCTGTTACTCAATTCACAGTCTAATGCAGCACACACACACACACAGACACACAAACACAACCATCACTGTGACTCAATGCACCTCCTATACCAGCATACACACATGTCTCACTGTGAATCAACGCACAGCCTATACAAGAACACACACACACTCACTCACACATACCTGACTGTGACTCAGTGAACCACCTATAGCAGCACACACACACACACACAAACATACACAGCTCACTTAGACTCAATGCACTGCCTCTACCAGCACACACACACAAATATATGACTCACTGACTCAATGCACAGCCTGTACTGGCACACACACAAGGCTTACTGTGACTCAATGCACAGTCTACACCAGCATACAAACACATGGCTCACTGTGACTCAATGTAATGCCTATGCCAGCACACACACACAGAGACACATGTATGGCTCTCTCTGATTCAATGCACATCGTATACCATCACATACACACACACACATGCAGTCACTGTGACACAATGCACAGCCTATACCACAACACCCATGCAAAGACACATATGCACGGCTCATTGTGACTCCATGCACACCCTATACTATCACATACACACATTCACACATGGCTCATTGTGAATCGGTGCACAGTCTGTAGTTCCAGGTATACACCCACAGACACACACCTCAGTGGCTCTATGCAAAGCCCATACCATAACACACACACACAGCTCACTGTGAATCAGTGTACACTCTTCAGCTCCATGTACATACATACACAACACACATTTGTGAATCAGTGCAGAGGCCATACAGCATACACACACACACACCTGAGAATCAATGCTCTGCCTATTCCAGCACACACACGCACACACATAGATCACACGCACACACATGGATCACTGTGATTCAATACCAGCCTGTATGTGCACACACGCACACTCTAACACACACTGCCGTGTGACTCAATGCAGTTTATACAACCACACAGACACACAGACACACACACACACACCTCACTGTGAGTCAATGACAAGCCCATACAAGTAAACAGACACACACAACCATGGCTCACTGAGACTCAATGAACTGTGTATACTAGCACATACAAACACAAGGCTCAATGTGAGTCAATGCATAGATTATACACACACACAGAAACACCCCTTAATGTGGCTCAGTGCACAGCCTATTGCAGGACACACACACACACACACACACACACACCGCTCAGTGATTCAATGCAAATCCCATATCAGTATACACATACACATACACTCACCTAGGTGTGACTCAATTCTCAGCCTATAGCAGCACACACACACACCTTACTGTGACTCATGCAGACTCTACAGCACCAAATACGCAAACACTAACACAGGGCTGGGATTCAATGCACAGTCCATACCAGCAAAGGCACACACACCACACCACACTGTGACTCAATGCTCAGATTATACCAGCACACACACACGGCTCACTGTGTCCTAGTGCACAGCATATAACATCACACACACACCCCCCCCCACACTGTGACTCAAGGAGCAGCCTGTACCTGCACATACACACCCACACACACACCTCACTGTGACAAAAAGTGCAGCATATACCAGCACACACACACACACACACTTCAATGTGACAAAATGGTCAGCCTATACGAGAACACGCAGACACACACACACATCACTGTGACTGAATGCACAGACTATACCAGCGTGCACACAAACAAACAGCACATGACCCAATGTACAATGTATACCAAAACACACAAGCATACACACACACCTCAGTGTGACTCAATGCACAGCCTATACCAGCAGACACACATACACACCTGCACAGATACAGGGTTCACTGTGACTCAATGCACAGCCTATAGAAGAACACACACACATACCAACATGCACACACACATGGCTGACCGTGACTCAATCAATCACGTATACTAGCACACACACACACAACTCACTGTGACTCAATGCAGTCTGTATCACCACACACTCACACACACACTCATGAGTCAATAAAGCCCATACCAGCACAATAAAGCCCATACCAGCACACAAACTCACATGCACACACACACACACCTGGTTGTGACAGAAAACGCTTACTGTACCAGCACACACACACAAAAACACCTCACTGTGACTCAATGCACAGCCTATATGAGCACACACATACACACACAGCTCACAGTGACTCAATACAGAGTCTATACTAGCACACACACAGACACACACACACACAGCCCACTCTGTCTCAATGGTCATCCAGTGCCAGCACACACACATACACACACACACTCATTCAGGTCAAAGTGGATACAACCACAGTCCACACCATTCCAGACACACACACTGCACTACTCACTGTGACTCAATGCACAGTCTACACCAGCAAATACACACACACACATATAGACACCTCCCACACATTTAACTGGGACTCAGTGCTGTGACTATACCAGCTCCCCACACACACACATGGTTCACTGTGACTCAATGCACAGCCAATTACTGTACACAGAAACACACATACCCACACATATGGCTCAGTTTGAGCTAATGAACTGTCTGTAACACCACATACACACATGCACACCTCAGTGACTCAATGTTCAGCCTGTACCATCACATACACACACGGATACACAAATACACATACACACACAAATACGGCTCACTGTGATTCAATGCACAGCCTATAATAGCACATAAGACACCCATCACACCACATAAGACACCCATCACTGTGACTCAAACTGCAGCCTGTACCTGCACATACACACACAAAGACTCACCTTCTGGTACTCTATTCACAGCCTACTGCAGCACACACAAACACACACACAGACACACACAAACACAACCATCACTGTGACTCAATGCACCTCCTATACCAGCATACACACATGGCTCAATGTGAATCAATGCACAGCCTATACAAACACACACACACTCCCTCACACACACCTGACTGTGACTCAGTGAACCACCTATAGCAGCACACAAACAAACACATACATACACGGCTAACTTGGACTCAAAGCACTGCCTATACCAGCACACACACACACACACACACACACACACATATGACTCACTGACTTTATGCACAGCCTGTACTGGCACACACACAAGGCTTACTGTGACTCAATGCAGAGTCTAAACCAGCATACAAACACATGGCTCACTGTGAATCAATGTAATGCCTATGCCAGCACACACACACAGAGACACATGCATGGCTCTCTCTGATTCAATGCACGTCCTATACCATCACATACACACACACACGCGCGCGCGCAGTCACTGTGACACAATGCACAGCCTATACCACAACACCCATGCAAAGACACATGTGCACGGCTCATTCTGACTCCATGCACACCCTATTCTATCACATACACACATTCACACATGGCTCATTGTGAATCAGTGCACAGTCTGTAGTTCCAGGTATACACACACAGACACACACCTCAGTGGCTCTATGCAAAGCCCATACCATCACACACACACACACAGCTCACTGTGAATCACTGTACACTCTTCAGCTCCATGTACATACACACACAACACACCTTAGTGAATCAATGCAGAGGCCATACCAGCATACACACACACATACACACACTTGAGACTCAGTGCTCTGCCTATTCCAGTACACACATGCACACACAGGGATCACTGTGATTCAATACCAGCCTGTATGTGCTCACACGCACACTCTCACACACACTGCCGTGTGACTCAATGCAGTTTATACAACCACACAGACACACACACACACACCTCACTGTGACTCAATGCCAAGCCTGTACAAGTAAACAGACACACACAAACATGGCTCACTGAGACTCAATGAACAGTGTATAGTAGCACATACAAACACAAGGCTCAATGTGAGTCAATACATAGCCTATACCCGCACACACACACACAGAAACACACCTTAATGTGGCTCAGTGCACAGCCTATTGCAGTACAGACACACACACACACACACACACACCACTCAGTGATTAAATGCTAATCCCATATCAGTATACACATACACATACACTCACCTAGGTGTGACTCAATTCTCAGCCTACAGCAGCACACACACACACCTTACTGCGACTCATGCAGACTCTACAGCACCAAATACACAAACACTAACACAGGGCTGGGATTCAATGCACAGTCCATACCAGCAAAGGCACACACACCACACCACACTGTGACTCAATGCTCAGATTAGACCAGCACACACACACGGCTGACTGTGTCCTAGTGCACAGCATATAACATCACACACACACACACCTCACACAGTGACTCAAGGCGCAGCCTGTACCTGCACATACACACACACACCACACTGTGACAAAATTGCAGCCTATACCAGCACACACACACACACACCTCAATGTGACACAATGGTCAGCCTATACCAGAACACGCAGACACACACACACATCACTGTGACTCAATACACAGACTACACCAGCGTGCACACAAACACTCAGCACTCTGACTCAATGTACAATGTATACCAAAACACACAAGCATACACACACACCTCAGTGTGACTCAATGCACAACCTATAACAGCACACACACATACACACCTGCACAGATACAGGATTCACTGTGACTCAATGCACAGCCTATAGAAGAACACACACACATACCAACATGCACACACACATGGCTGACCGTGACTCAATCAATCGCCTATACCAGCACACACACACATGACTCACTGTGACTCAATGCAGTCTTTAGCACAACAAACACAGACACACACACCCCATTGAATCAATGAAAGCCCACCAACACACACACTCTCATACACACACACACAGGGCTCACTGTGACTCAATGCACAGTCTGTATCACCACACACACACATACACCTCAGTTACTCAATGCAAAGACCATACGAGCACACACACACACACACATAACTGATTAAATGCTCCACACATAGTAGTGCACACACACACAGACATGCTCACTGTGATTCAAGGCACAGTCTATACGAACACATTAACACACAAACAACACATTTTGACTCAATGCGCAGTCTACAGCAGCACACACACACACATAACTCACTGTGACTCAATCCACAGCCTATATCAGCACACAGACACACCCAAGGCTCACTGTGACTCAATGAAGTCTGTAGCACCACACACACACACACAAACACACACATACACCTCAGTGGCTCAATGCAAACCCATACGAACACTCACAGACACACACCTAACTGTGATTCAGTGCTCAACCTCTACCAGCACACAGACGCACACACAGACACACACACACATGCACGGCTCATTCTGACATAATGTACAGTTCTTACCAGCACAAACACATGCAACACATCTCACTGTAACTCAATGCTCAGACTGTACTTGCACACACACTAGGCTCCCTCTGAGTCAATGCACAGCCTATACCAGCAGAGACACACACACACTGCTCTCTATGACACAGTGCACATCCTGTACCATCACACACACACACAGCTTATTGTGATGCAATACAGACTCTACACAACCAAATACACACACAAACGCACAGCTCACTGTGATTCCATGCAGACTCCATACCAGTGCACAAAAACACACAGCACACAACTCACTGTGATTCAATGCACACTTTATACCAAAACACACATAGACACACACACAGTTCCCTGTGACTCAGTGCACAGTCCATACCAGCACCGCACACACACTCACAGTTCACCTTGAATCAAAGCACAGCCTACCCCAGCAAACACACACACACAGTTCACTGTGACTCAATGCACAGGCTATACCAGCACACACACATATACACACACAGCTTACTGCGACACAATACAGAATCTACACCACCAAATACACACACACACACACACAGCTCCATGTGATTCCATGCACATTCCATGCCAGTGCATACAGACACACAAAACACACCTCAGTTTGACTCAATGCTCACAGTATGCCAAAACATACATAGACAAACACACGGCTCCCTGTTACTCAGTGCACAGTGTATGCTAGCAGAGTTACACACACAAAGAAACACACATGGCTCACTGTGAATCAATACACAGCCTGTACCTGCACATAAACACACACACACATCACTGTGATGCGATATGCAGCCTATACCAGCACACACACACACACCAAAGTGTGACTAAATGGTCAGCCTATATGAGAACACACAGACACACACATCCCTCACTGTGACACAATGCACAGTCTATACCAGCCTGCACACACTCACACGACACTGTGACTCAATGCACAATCTGTAATATCCCACACATGCACACATACACACCTTATTGTGAATCAATGCACAGCCTATATGTGAACACACACATACTAACATGCACTCACACATATCTCACGGTGACTCAATCGCCTATACAAGCACACACACATGGCTCACTGTGAGTCAGTGCCCACTCCATAGCAGCACCAAACACACAACACAGCTCACTGTGACTCAAGGCACAGTGTATGGCAGCACACACACACACAGACACACTCATACCCACATCTCTTTGTGCCTCTAAGCCTGTGAAAGCACACGCACAATGAAACAAACACCCCTCACTGTGACTCACTGCACATCCTATACCAGTGCACTCACACACACACACATGGCTGACTGTGAATCAAAGCACACTCTATACCAGCACACACAGACACCCACACACACACATGGTTCCCTGTGACTCAGTGCACAGGATATGCTAGCAGACATACACACACAGAGAAGCATATACGGAAAACTGTGATTCAATGCACAGCCCATACCTCCACACACGCAGATATAGTGACACTCAATAACACAGCTCAGTGTGATTCAATGCAAATCCTATACCAGAAAATGCACACACACACACACACAAACCTCCCCATGATTCAGTGCATAGCACATAACATCACAAACATACACCTCACTGTGACTCAATGTCCTGCCTCTACCTGCACATACACACACAAACAACTCAATATGACTCAATGTGCAGGCTGTACCAGCACACACACACACACATGTGAACACACACCTCAGTTTGCCTCAATTGTCACCCTATACTGGAACACACAGACACACACACCTCTCACTCTGACTCAATGCACAACCTATCCCAGCGTGCACACACACTCACATGGCACAGTGAATCAAGGCACAATTTTACCAGCAAATGCACACACACCTCAGAGGGACTCAAAGCTCAGCCTATACCAGAACACACACACACACACACACACACATGCACAGATACAGACCTTACTGCGTCTCTTTGCACAGCCTATACCAGAACACACACACATAACAACACGCACTCACACATGGCTCACTGGTACTCAATCAATCACCTATACCAGCACACACACACACAGCTTGCTGTGACTCAATGCAGTCTGTATCACCACACACTCACACACACAACCATGTGTCAATAAAGCCCATACCAGCACATAAACTCACATGCACACACACACACACCTGTGGCTGAAAACGCTTCCTATACCAGCACACACACACAAAAACACTTCACTGTGACTCAATGCACAGCCTATATGAGCACACACACAGCTCACAGTGACTCAATACAGAGTCTATACCAGCACACACACACACACACACACACACTCATTCAGGTCAAAGTGGATAAAAACACAGTCCACACCATCACAGACACACACACACCGCGCTACTCACTGTGACACAATGCACAGTCTACACCAGCAAATACACACACACACACACACACACCTCCCACACATATAACTCTGACTCAGTGCTGTGACTATACCAGCTCCCCACACACACATGGTTCACTGTGACTCAATGCACAGACAATAACTGTACACAAACACACACATACACACACATATGGCTCAGGTTGACCTAAAGAACAGTCTGTAGCACCACATACACACATGCACATTCAGTGACTCAATGTTCAGCCTGTACCATCAGAGACACAAACGCATACACAAATACACATACACACACAAATACGGCTCGCTGTGATTCAATGCACAGCCTATAACACAACACACAGACACCCGTCACCATGACTCGAACCGCAGCCTGCACCTGCACATACACGCAAAAAGACCCACCTATTCTGACTCATTTCACAGCCTAATGCAGCACACAGACACACACAAACACAACCATCACTGTGACTCAATGCACCTCCTAAACCAGCATAAACACATGGCTCACTGCGCATCAATGCACAACCTATACAAGAACACACACACACTCACTCACACATACCTGACTGTGACTCAGTGAACCACCTATAGCAGCACACAAACACACACAAACATACACGGCTCACTTAGACTCAATGCACTGCCTATACCAGCACACACACACACATATGACTCACTGACTCAATGCACAGTCTGTACTGGCACACACACAAGTCTTACTGTGACTCAATGCAGAGTCTAAACCAGCATACAAACACATGGCTTACTGTGACTCAATGTAATGCCTATGCCAGCACACACACACAGAGACACATGCATGACTCTCTCTGATTCAATGCACGTCCTATAACATCACATACACACACACACACACACGCACACGCACAGTCAATGTGACACAATGAACAGCCTATACCACAACACCCATGAAAAGACACATATGCACGGCCCATTGTGACTCCATGCACACCCTATTCTATCACATACACACATTCACACATGGCTCATTGTGAATCAGTGCACAGTCTGTAGTTCCAGGTATACACACACAGACACACACCTCAGTGGCTCAATGCAAAGCCCATACCATCACACACACACACACATACACACACAGCTCACTGTGAATCAGTGTACAGTCTTCAGCTCCATGTACATACACACACAACTCACCTTAGTGAATCAATGCAGAGACCATACCAGCATACACACACACATACACACACCTGAGACACAATGCTCTGCTTATTCCAGCACACACACACACACTTGCACTCACAGGGCTCACAGTGATTCAATACAAGCCTGTATGTGCACACACACACACTCTCACACACACCGCCATGTGACACAATGCAGTGTATACCACCACACAGACACACAGACACACAGACACACCTCACTGTGACTCAATTCCAAGCCCATACATGTAAACAGACACACACAACCATGGCTCACTGAACTCAATGAACAGTGTATACTAGCACATACAATCACAAGGCTCAATGTGAGTCAATGCATAGCCTATACCCGCACACACACACACAGAAACACACCTTAATGTGGCTCAGTGCACAGCCTATAGCAGTTCACATACACACACACACACACACACACACCGCTCAGTGATTCAATGCAAATTCCATATCAGTATACACATACACATACACTCACCTAGGTGTGACTCAATTCTCAGCCTATAGCTGCACACACACACACCTTACTGTGACTCATGCAGACTCTACACCACCAAATACACAAACACTAACACAGGGCTGGGATTCAATGCACAGTCCATACCAGCAAATGCACACACACCACACCACACTGTGACTCAAACCGCAGCCTATGCCTGAACAGACACACACAAAGACTCACCTTCTGTGACTCAATTCATAGCCTAATGCAGCACACACACACACACACACAGACACACACAAACAACCATCACTGTGACTCAATGCACCTCCTATACCAGCATACACACATGGCTCACTGTGAATCAACGCTCAGCCTATACAAGAACACACACACACTCACTCACACATACCTGACTGTGACTCAGTGAACCACCTATAGCAGCACACACACACACACACAAACATACACAGCTCACTTGGACTCAAGGCACTGCCTCTACCAGCACACACACACACACACATATGACTCACTGACTCAATGCACAGCCTGTACTGGCACACACACAAGGCTTACTGTGACTCAATGCACAGTCTACACCAGCATACAAACACATGGCTCACTGTGACTCAATGTAATGCCTATGCCAGCACACACACACACAGACACATGCATGTCTCTCTCTGATTCAATGCACGTCCTATACCATCACATACACACACACACACACACACGCACAGTCACTGTGACACAATGCACAGCCTATACCACAACACCCATGCAAAGACACATATGCACGGCTCATTGTGAATCCATGCACACCCTATACTATCACATACACACATTCACACATGGCTCATTGTGAATCAGTGCACAGTCTGTAGTTCCAGGTATACACACACAGACACACACCTCAGCACTCAATGCAAAACCCATACCATCACACACACACAGCTCACTGTGAATCACTGTACACTCTTCAGCTCCATGTACATACACACACAACACACCTTAGTGAATCAATATAGAGGCCATACCAGTATACACACACACATACACACACCTGAGACTCAATGCTCTGCCTATTCCAGCACACACACACACACACACATGGATCACCATGATTCAATACCAACCTGTATGTGCACACACGCACACTCTCAAACACACGGCCGTGTGACTCAATGCAGTTTATACAATCACACAGACACACACACACTCACCTCACTGTGACTCAAGGCCAAGCACATACAAGTAAACAGACACACACAACCATGGCCACTGAGACTCAATGAACAGCGTATACTAGCACATACAAACACAAAGCTCAATGTGAGTCAATGCATAGCCTATACCCGCACACACACACACAGAAACACCCCTTAATGTGGCTCAGTGCACAGTCTATTGCAGTACACACACACACACACACGCACACACACACACCGCTCAGTAATTCAATGCAAATCCCATATCAGTATACACATACACATACAATCACCTAGGTGTGACTCAATTCTCAGCCTATAGCAGCACACACACACACCTTACTGTGACTCATGCAGACTCTACAGCACCAAATACACAAACACTAGCACAGGGCTGGGATTCAATGCACAGTCCATAGCAGCAAAGGCACACACCACACCACACTGTGACTCAATGCTCAGATTAGACCAGCACACACACACGGCTCACTGTGTCCTAGTGCACAGCATATAACATCAAACACACACACACCACACTGTGACTCAATGCACAGCCTGTACCTGCACATACACACACACACCACACTGTGACAAAAAGTGCAGCCTATACCAGCACACACACACACACACACACACCTCAATGTGACACAATGGTCAGCGTATACCGGAACACGCAGACACACACACACATATCACTGTGACTCAATGCACAGACTACACCAGCGTGCACACAAACACTCAGCACTCTGAATCAATGTACAATGTATAACAAAATACACAAGCATACACACACACCTCAGTGTGACTCAATGCACAGCCTATACCAGCACACACACATACACACCTGCACAGATACAGGATTCACTGTGACTTAATGCACAGCCTATAGAAGAACACACACACATACCAACATGCACACACACATGGCTGACCGTGACTCAATCAATCGCCTATACCAGCACACACACACATGATTCACTGTGACTCAATGCAGTCTTTCGCAAAACAAACACAGACACACAAACACCATTGAATCAATGAAAGCCCACCAACACACACCCTCTCATACACACACAACATGGCTCAGTGTGACTCAATGTGCAGTCTGTATCACCACACACACACATACACCTCAGTTACTCAATGCAGAGACCATACGAGCACACACACACACACACACAACTGATTAAATGCTCCACACACACTAGTGCACACACACACAGACATGCTCACTGTGATTCAAGGCACAGTCTATACGAGCACATTAACACACAAACAACTCATTTTGACTCAATGCGCAGTCTACAGTAGCACACACACACACATAACTCACTGTGACTCAATCCACAGCCTATATCAGCACACAGACACACACAATTCTCACTGTGACTCAATGAAGTCTGTAGCACCACACACACACACACACAAACACACACATACACCTCAGTGGCTCAATGCAAACCCAGACGAACACTCACAGACACACACCTAACTCTGATTCAGTGCTCAACCTCTACCAGCACACAGACGCACACACAGACACACACACACATGCATGGCTCATTCTGACATAATGTACAGTTCTTACCAGCACAAACACATGCAACACATCTCACTGTAACTCAATGCTCAGACTGTACTTGCTCACACACAAGGCTCCCTGTGAGTCAATGCACAGCCTATACCAGCAGAGACACACACACACTGCTCTCTATGACACAGTGCACATCCTGTACCATCACACACACACACAGCTTATTGTGATGCAATACAGACTCTACACAACCAAATACACAACACACGCACAGCTCACTGTGATTCCATGCAGACTCCATACCAGTGCACAAAAACACACAGCACACAACTCAGTGTGATTCATGCACACTTTATACCAAAACACACATAGACATACACACGGTTCCCTGTGACTCAGTGCACAGTCCATACCAGCACTGCACACACACTCACAGCTCACCTTGAATCAAAGCACAGCCTACCCCAGCAAACACACACACACACAGTTCACTGTGACTCAATGCCAGGCTATACCAGCACATATACTCACACAGCTTACTGCGACACAATACAGTCTCTACACCACCAAATACACACACACTCACACGTGCACAGCTACATGTGATTCCATGCACATTCCATTCCAGTGCATACAGACACACAGAACACACTTCAGTTTGACTCAATGCTCACAGTATGACAAAACATACATAGACACACACACACTGCTCCCTGTTACTCAGTGCACAGTGTATGCTAGCAGAGTTACACACACAAAGAAACACACATGGCTCACCGTGAATCAATACACAGCCTGTACCTCCACACACACACACATACAAACACTCAAACACAGCTTAGTGTGACTCAATGCAAAGCATATGCCAGCACGTGCACTCACACACACACTCACCTCCCTGTGACTCAGTGCATAGCATATAACATCAACACACACACACACACACACCTCACTGTGACTGAATGCACAGCCTGTACCAGCACACACACATACAAAAACTCACACATGGTTGTGACTCAAGTACAATCCACACCAGCACATACACACACACGACACCTCAGTGTGAGTCAATGCTCAGTATATACCAGCCCAACCACACGGCTCACTGTAACTCAGTGCACAGTGTATGACATCACACACACACACATACACCTCACTGTGACTCAATGCACAGCCTGTACCTGCAGATAAACACACACACACATCACTGTGATGCGATATGCAGCCTATACCAGCACACAAACACACACCAAAGTGTGACTAAATGGTCAGCCTATATGAGAACACACAGACACACACATCCCACTGTGACACAATGCATAGTCTATACCAGCCTGCGCAAACTCACACAACACTGTGACTCAATGCACAATCTGCAATAGCCCACACACGCACACATACACACCTTATTGTGAATCAATGCACAGCCTATATGTGAACACACACACATACTAACATGCACTCACACATGTCTCACGGTGACTCAATCGCCTATGTAGCACAGATACATGGCTCACTGTGAGTAAGCGCCCACTCCATACCAGCACCAAACACACATCACAGCTCACTGTGACTCAAGGCACAGTGTATGGCAGCACACACACACACAGCCACACTCATACCCACATCTCTTTGTGCCTCTAAGCCTGTGAAAGCACACGCGCAATGAAACAAACACCGCTCACTGTGACTTACTGCACAACCTATACCAGGACACACACACACACACACACGGCTCCCTGTGACTCAGTGCACAGGATATGCTAGCAGACATGCACACAGAGAAGCACATATGACAAACTGTGAGTCAATCCACGGCCCATACCTCCACACACGCACACACACTGACACTCAAAAACACAGCTCAGTGTGATTCAATGCAAATCCTATACCAGAAGGTGCACACACACACACACACACGCACACACACCTCCCTATGAATCAGTGCATAGCGTATAACATCACACACAAACACCTCTCTGTGACTCAATGTGCTGCCTCTACCTGCACATACACACACAAACAACTCAATAAGACTCAATGTGCAGGCTGTACCAACACACACACACACACATGTGCACACACACCTCAGTGTGCCTCAATTGTCAGCCTATACCTGAACACACAGACATACACACCTCTCACTCTGACTCATTGCACAACCTATACCAGCGTGCACACACACTCACATGGCACAGTGAATCAAGGCACCATTTTACCAGCACACGCACACACACCTGAGCTCAAAGCTCAGCCTATACCAGCACACACACACACACAAACACACATGCACAAATGCACGCCTCAGTGTGACTCAATGCACAGCCTATACCAGAAAACACACACACACCAACACGGACTCACACATGGCACACTGGTACTCAATCACCTATACCAGCACACACACACACAGCTCACTGTAACTCAATGCAGTCTTTATCACCACACACTCACACACCCACCCTTGAGTCAATAAAGCGCATACCAGCACAATAAAGCCCATACCAGCACAAAAACTCACATGAACACACACACACCCCTGATTGTGACAGAAAACGCTTCCTGTTCCAGCACACACACACAAAAACACCTCACTGTGACTCAATGCACAGGCTATATGAGCACACACATACACACACAGCTCACAGTGACTCAATACAGAGTCTATACCAGCACACACACAGACACACACACACACAGCACACTCTGTCTCAATGGTCATCCGGTGCCAGAACAAACACACACACACACACACACACACACTCGTTCACGTCAAAGTGGATAAAACCACAGGCCACACCATCACAGACACACACACACCGCACTACTCACTGTGACTCAATGCACAGTCTGCAGCAGAAAATGCACACACACACACACATACACACACAACTCCCACACATTTAACTGTGACTCAGTGCTGTGACTATACCAGCTCCCCACACACACATGGTTCACTGTGACTCAATGCACTGCCAATAACTGTCCACAACACACACGGACACACACAAATGGCTCAGTTTAACCTAACGAACAGTCTGTAGCACCATATACACTCATGCACAGCTCAGTGACTCAATATTCAGCCTGTACCGTCACACACACACACACATAAACAAATACACATACACACACAAATACGGCTTACTGTGATTCAATGCACAGCCTATAACACCACACAAGACACTCATCACTCTGACTCAAACCGCAGCCTGTACCTGCACATACACACACAAAGACCCACCTTCTGGTACTCAATTCACAGCCTACTGCAGCACACACACACACACAGGCACACACAAACACAACCATCAATGTGACTCAATGCACCTCCTATAACAGCATACACACATGGCTCACTGTGAATCAATGCACAGCCTATACAAGAACACACACACATTCACTGACACATACCTCACTGTGACTCAGTGAACCACCTATAGCAGCACACAAACACACGCAAACATACACGGCTAACTTGGACTCAATGTACTGCTTATACCAGCACACACACACACACACACACATATATGACTCACTGACTCAATGCACAGCCTGTACTGGCACACACAAAAGCCTTATGTGACTCAATGCAAAGTCTAAACCAGCATGCAAACACATGGCTCACTGTTAATGTAATGCCTATGCCAGCACACACACAGAGAGACACATGCATGGCTCTCTCTGATTCAATGCATGTCCTATACCATCACATACACACACACACACACACACAGTCACTGTGACACAATGCACAGCCTATACCACAACACCAATGCAAAGACACATATGCACGGCTCATTGGGACTCCATGAACACCCTATACTATCACATACACACATTCACACATGACTCATTGTTAATCAGTGCACAGTCTGTAGTTCCAGGTATACACACACAGACACACACCTCAGTGGCTCTATGCAAAGCCCATACCATCACACACACACACACATACACACACATTTCACTGTGAATCAGTGTACAGTCTTCAGCTCCATGTACATACACACACAACACAGCTTAGTGAATCGATGCAGAGACCATACCAGCATACACACACACATACACATACCTGAGACTCAATGCTCTGCCTATTCCAGCACACACACGCACACACGCACACACACGGATCACTGTGATTCAATACCAGCCTGTATGTGCACGCACGCACACTCTCACACACACCATGTGACGCAATGCAGTGTATACCACCACACAGACACACAGACACACACACACACCTCACTGTGACTCAATGCCAAGCCCATACAAGTAAACAGACACACACAACCCTGGCTCACTGAGACTCAATGAACAGTGTATACTAGCACATACAAACACAAGGCTCAATATGAGTCAATGCATAGCCTCTACCCGCACAGAAACACACAGAAACACACCTTAATGTGGCTCAGTGCACAGCCTATAGCAGTACACACACTCACAGACACACACACACCGCTCAGTGATTCAATGCAAATCCCATATCAGTATACACATAAACATACTCTCACCTAAGTGTGACTCAATTCTCAGCCTATAGCAGCACACACACACACCTTACTGTGACTCATGCAGACTCTACAGCACCAAACACAAACATTAACAAGGGCTGGGATTCCATGCACAGTCCATACCAGCAAAGGCACACACACCACACCACACTCTGACTCAATGCTCAGATTATACCAGCACACACACACGGCTCACTGTGTCCTAGTGCACAGCATATAACAACACACAAACACACCCCCCACACTGTGACTCAATGCACAGCCTGTACCTGCAAATACACACACACACACACACCACACTGTGACAAAAAGTGCAGCCTATACCAGCACACACACAAACACCTCAATGTGACACAATGGTCAGCCTATACCAGAACACGCAGACACACACACACATCACGGTGACTCAATGCACAGACTATACCAAAGTGCACACAAACACACAGCACTGTGACACAATGTACAATGTATACCAAAACACACAAGCATACACACACACCTCAGTGTGACTCAATGCACAGCCTATACCAGCTCACACACATACACACCTGCACAGATACACGGTTCACTGTGACTCAATGACAGCCTATAGAAGAACACTCACACATACCAACATGCACTCACACATAGCTGACCGTGACACAATCAACTGCCTACACCAGCACACACACACACACACACATATCTGATTAAATACTCCACACATACTAGTGCACACACACACAGACATGCTCACTGTGATTCAAGGCACAGTCTATACGAGCACATTAACACACAAACAACTCATTTTGACTCAATGTGCAGTCTACAGCAGCACACACACACACATAACTCACTGTGACTCAATCCACAGCCTATATCAGCACACAGACACACACAAGGCTCACTGTGACTCAATGAAGTCTGTAGCACCACACACACACACACAAACACACACATACACCTCAGTGACTCAATGCAAACTCATACAAACACTAACAGACACACACCTAACTGTGATTCAGTGATCAACCTCTACCAGCACGCAGACGCACACACAGACACACACACACATGCATGGTTCATTCTGACATAATGTACAGTTCTTACCAGCACAAACACATGCAACACATCTCACTGTAACTCAATGCTCAGACTCTACTTGCACACACACAAGGCTCCCTCTGAGTCAATGCACAGCTTATACCAGCAGAGACACACACACACTGCTCTCTATGACACTGTGCACATCCTGTACCATCACACACACACACACAGCTTATTGTGATGCAATACAGACTCTACACAACCAAATACACACACACACGCACAGCTCACTGTGATTCCATGCAGACTCCATACCAGTGCACAAAAACACACAGCACACAACTCAGTGTGATTCAATGCACACTTTATACCAAAACACACATAGACACACACACGGTTTCCTCTGACTCAGTGCACAGTCCATACCAGCACTGCACACACACTCACAGCTCACCTTGAATGAAAGCACAGCCTACCCCAGCAAACACACACACACAGTTCACTGTGACTCAATGCACAGGCTATACCAGCACACACACATATACACACAAAGCTTACTGCGACACAATACAGAATCTACACCACCAAATACACACACACACACACATGCACAGCTCCATGTGATTCCATGCACATTCCATGCCAGTGCATACAGACACACAAAACACACCTCAGTTTGACTCAATGCTCACAGTATGCCAAAACATACATAGACACACACACACGGCTCCCTGTTACTCAGTGCACAGTGTATGCTAGCAGAGTTACACACACAAAGAAACACACATGGCTCACTGTGAATCAATACACAGCCTGTACCTCCACTCACACACACATACAAACACTCACACACACCTTAGTGTGACTCAATGCA
Organism: Tursiops truncatus; assembly: GCF_011762595.2. NCBI lineage: Eukaryota > Metazoa > Chordata > Mammalia > Artiodactyla > Delphinidae > Tursiops > Tursiops truncatus. The sequence goes on from NW_022983138.1 coordinate 49,645, forward strand.
AAGCATATACCAGCACAAGCACTCACACACACACTCACCTCCCTGTGACTCAGTGCATAGCATATAACATCCACACACACACACAAACCTCACTGTGACTGAATGCACAGCCTGTACCAGCACACACACATACAAAAACTCAAACATGGTTGTGACTCAATGTACAATCCACACCAGCACATACACACACACAGCACCTGTGTGAGTCAATGCTCAGTTTACACCATCACAACCACAAGGCTCACTGTGACTCAGTGCACAGCATATGACATCAAACACACACACACACATACACCTCACTGTGACTCAATGCACAGCCTGTAACTGCACATAAACACACACACACATCACTGTGATGCGATATGCAGCATATACAAGCACACACACACACCAAAGTGTGACTAAATGGTCAGCCGGTATGAGAACACACAGACACACACATCCCTCACTGTGACACAATGCACAGTCTATACCAGCCTGCACACACTCACACAACACTGTGACTCAATGCACAATCTGTAATAGCCCACACACGCACACATACACACCTTATTGTGAATCAATGCACAGCCTATATGTGAACACACACATACTAACATGCACTCACACATGTCTCACGGTGACTCAATCGCCTATACAAGCAAACACACATGGCTCACTGTGAGTCAGTGCCCACTCCATACCAGCACCAAACACACAACACAGCACACTGTGACTCAAGGCACAGTGTATAGCAGCACACACACACACAGACACACTCATATCCACTTCTCATTGTGCCTCTAAGCCTGTGAAAGCACACGCACAATGAAACAAACACCCCTCACTGTGACTCACTGCACATGCTATACCAGTGCACTCACACACACACACACACATGGCTGACTGTGAATCAATGCACACTCTATAACAGGACACACACACACACACACACACACGGCTCCCTGTGACTCAGTGCACAGGATATGCTAGCAGACATACACACACAGAGAAGCACATACGGCAAACTGTGAGTCAATCCACAGCCCATACCTCCACACATGCACACACGCTGACACTCAAAAACACAGCTCAGTGTGATTCAATGCAAATCGTATACCAGAAAGTGCACACACACACACACAAACACACAAACCTCCCTATGAATCAGTGCATAGCGTATATCATCACACACAAACACCTCACTGTGACTCAATGTGCTGCCTCTACCTGCACATACACACACAAACATCTCAAAAAGACTCAATGTACAGGGTGTACCAGCACACACACACACACATGTGCACACACACCTCGGTGTGCCTCAATTGACAGCCTATACCGGAACACACAGACATACACACCTCTCACTCTGACTCAATGCACAACCTATACCAGCGTGCACACACACTCACATGGCACAGTGAATCAAGGCACCATTTTACCAGCACATGCACACACACCTCAGAGGGACGCAAAGCTCAAACTATACCAGCACACACACACACACATATGCACAGATGCAGGCCTCACTGTGACTCGATGCACAGCCTATACCAGAACACACACACACACCAACACGCACTCACACATGGTTCACTGATACTCAATCACCTATACCGGCACACACACACACAGCTCACTGTGACTTAATGCAGTCTGTATCACCACACTCTCAGACACACACCCATGAGTCAATAAAGCCCATACCAGCACAATAAAACCCATACCAGCAAACAAACTCACATGCGCACACACACACACCTGATTGTGACAGAAAATGCTTCCTGTACCAGCACACACATACAAAAACACCTCACTGTGACTCAATCCACAGGCTATATGAGCACACACATACACACACAGCTCACAGTGACTCAATTCAGAGTCTATAACAGCACACACACAGACACACACACACACAGCCCACTCTGTCTCAATGGTCATCCAGTGCCAGCACACACACACACACACACAACACACACTCGTTCAGGTCAAAGTGGATAAAACCACAGTCCACACCATCACAGACACACACACACTGCACTACTCACTGTGACTCAATGCACAGTCTACGTCAGCAAATACACACACACACATACACACAAAACTCCCACACATTTAGCTGTGACTCAGTGCTGTGACTATACCAGCTCCCCACACACACATGGTTCACTGTGACTCAATGCACAGCCAATAACTGTACACACACACACACATACACACACAAATGGCTCAGTTTAACCTAACGAACAGTCTGTAGCACCACATACACAAATGCACACCTCAGTGACTCAATATTCAGCCTGTACCGTCACACACACACACACATACACAAATACACATACACACACAAATATGGCTCGCTGTGATTCAATGCACAGCCTATAACGCCACACAGGACAGCCATCACTGTGACTCAAACCGCAGCCTGTACCTGCACATACACACACAAAAACCACCTTCTGGTACTCAATTCACAGCCTACTGCAGCACACACACACACACACAGACACACACAAACACAACCATCACTGTGACTCAACGCACCTCCTATACCAGCATACACACATGGCTCACTGTGAATCAATGCACAGCCTATAAAAGAAAACACACAAACTCACTCACACATACCTGACTGTGACCTAGTGAACCACCTATAGCAGCACACAAACACACACAAACCTACACGGCTAACTTGGACTCAATGCACTGCCTATACCAGCCTACACATGCACGCACACACATATATGACTCACTGACTCAATGCACAGCCTGTACTGGCTCACACACAAGGCTTACTGTGACTCAATGCAGAGTCTAAACCAGCATACAAACACATGGCTCACTATGACTCAATGTAATGCCTATACCAGCACACACACACAGAGACACATGCATGGCTCTCTCTGATTCAATGCACCTACTATACCATCACATACACACACACGCAGAGAGACTGTGACACAATGCACAGCCTATACCACAACACCCATGCAAAGACACATATGCACGGCTCATTGTGACTCCATGCACACCCTATACTATCACATACACACATTCACACATGGCTCATTGTGAATCAGTGCACAGTCTGTAGTTCCAGGTATACACACACAGACACACACCTCAGTGGCTCTATGCAAAGCCCATACTATCTCACACACACACACACATACACACACAGCTCACTGTGAATCAGTGTACAGTCTTCAGCTCCATGTACATACACACACAACACACCTTAGTGAATCAATGCAGAGACCATATCAGCATACAAACACACATACACACACCTGAGACTCAATGCTCTGCCTATTACAGCACACACACGCACACACGCACACACATGGATCACTGCAATTCAATCCCAGCCTGTATGTGCACGGACACACACTCTCACACACACCGCCGTGTCACTCAATACAGTTTATAACACCACACAGACACACAGACACACACACACACCACACTGTGACTCAATGCCAAGCCCACAGAAGTAAACACACACACAACCATGGCTCACTGAGACTCAATGAACAGTGTATACTACCACATACAAACACATGGTTCAATGTGAGTCAATGCATAGCCTATTCCCAAACACACACACACACACAGAAACACACCATAATGTGGCTCAGTACACAGCCGATAACATTGCACACACACACACACACACTCCACTCAGTGATTCAATGCAAATCCCATATCAGTATACATATACACATACACTCACCTAGGTGTGAATCAATTCTCAGCTTATAGCAGCAGACACACATACCTAAATGTGAGTCATGCAGACTCTACAGCACCAAATACACAAACACTAACACAGGGCTGGGATTCAATGCACAGTTCATACCAGCAAAGGCACACACACCACACCACACTGTTACTCAATGATCAGATTATACCAGCGCACACACACGCCTCACAGTGTCCTATTGCACAACATATAACATCACACACACACACACACACACACCACACACTGTGACTCAATGCGCAGCCTGTACCTGCACATACACAAACATACCATATTGTGACAAAAAGTGCAGCCTATACCAGCACACACACACACACACAAACACACCTCAATGTGACACAATGGTCAGCCTATACCAGAACACGCAGACAACACACACATCACTGTGGCTCAATGCACAGACTATAGCAGCGTGCACACAAACACACAGCACTGTGACACAATGTACAATGTAAACCAAAACACACATGTATACACACACACCTCAGTGTGACTCAATGCACAGCCTATACCAACACACACACAGACACAATCATACCCACATCTCATTGTGCCTCTAAGGCTGTGAAAGCACACGCACAATGAAACAAACACCCCTCACGGTGACTCACTGCACATCCTATACCAGTGCACTAACACACACACACACATGGCTGACTGTGAATCAATGCACACTCTATACCAGGACACACACACAGACACACACGGCTACCTGTGACTCAGTGCACAGGATATGCTAGCAGACATACACACACAGAGAAGCACATATGGCAAACTGTGATACAATCCACAGCCCATACCTCCACACACGCACACATACTGACACTCAAAAACACATATCAGTGTGATTCGATGCAAATCCTATACCAGAAATTGCACACACACACACACACAAACCTCCCCATGAATCAGTGCATAGCACATAATATCACACACATACACCTCACTGTGACTCAATGTGTTGCCTCTACTTGCACATACACACACAAACAACTCAATATGACTCAATGTGCAGGCTGTACCAGCACACACACACACACATGTGCACACACACCTCAGTTTGCCTCAATTCTCAGCCTGTACCAGAACACACAGACACATACACCTCTCACTCTGACTCAATGCACAACCTATACCAGCGTGCACACACACTCACATGGCACAGTGAATCAAGGCACAATTTTACCAGCACATGCACACACACCTCAGAGGGACTCAAAGCTCAGCTTATACTAGAACACACACACACACACACACATGCACAGATGCAGACCTCACTGCGACACTAAGCACAGCCTATACCAGAACACACACACACACCTACACGCACTCACACATGGCTCACTGGTACTCAATCAATCGCCTATACCAGCACACACACACACAGCTCGCTGTGAATCAATGCAGTCTGTATCACCACACACTCACACACACACCCATGAGTCAATAAAGCCCATACCAGCACACAAAATCACATGCACACACACACACACCTGACTGTGACTGAAAACGCTTCCTGTACTAGCACACACACACAAAAACACCTCAGTGTGACTCAATGCACAGCCTATACGAGCACACACATACACACACAGCTCACAGTGACTCAATACAGAGTCTATACTAGCACACACACAGACACACACACACACAGCCCACTCTGTCTCAATGGTCATCCAGTGCCAGCACACACACACACACACACACACACACACACTCGTTCAGGTCAAAGATGATAAAACCACAGTCCACACCATCACAAACACACACAAACCACACTACTCACTGTGACTCAATGCACAGTCTACACCAGCAAATACACACACACACATACACACACCTCCCACACATTTAACTGGGACTCAGTGCTGTGACTATACCAGCTCCCCACACACACACATGGCTCACTGTGACTCAATGCACAGCCAATTACTCTACAAGAAACACACATAACCACAAATATGGCTCAGTTTGACCTAACGAACTGTCTGTAGTTCATCATGACTCGAACCGCAGACTGTACCTGCACATACACACAAAAAGACCCACCTATTCTGACTCAGTTCGCATCCTATGCAGCACACACACACACACAAAAACAACCATCACTGTGACTCAATGCACCTCCTATACCAACATAAACACATGGCTCACTGTGCATCAATGCACAACCTATACAAGAACACACACACACTCACTCACACATACCTGACTGAGACTCAGTGAACCACCTATAGCAGCACACAAACACACACAAACATACATGGCTCACTTAGACTCAATGCACTGCCTATACCAGCACACACACACACACACACACACACACATATAAGTCTCACTGACTCAATGCACAGCCTGTACTGGCACACACACAAGGCTTACTGTGACTCAATGCAGAGTCTACACCAGCATACAAACACATGGCTCACTGTGACTCAATGTAATGCCTATGTCAGCACACACACACAGAGACACATGCATGGCTCTCTCTGATACAATGCACGTCCTATGCAATCACATACACACACACACACAGTCACTGTGACACAATGCACAGCCTATACCACAACACCCATGCAAAGACACATATGCACGGCTCATTGTGACTCCATGCACACCCTATACTATCACATACACACATTCACACATGGCTCATTGTGAATCAGTGCACAGTCTGTAGTTCCAGGTATACACACACAGACACACACCTCAGTGGCTCTATGCAAAGCCCATACCATCACACACACACACACACAGCTCACTGTGAATCACTGTACACTCTTCAGCTCCATGTACATACACACACAACACACCTTAGTGAATCAATGCAGAGGCCATACCAGCATACACACACACATACACACACTTGAGACTCAGTGCTCTGCCTATTACAGTACACACACGCACACACAGGGATCACTGTGATTCAATACCAGCCTGTATGTGCTCACACGCACACTCTCACACACACTGCCGTGTGACTCAATGCAGTTTATACAACCACACAGACACACACACACCTCACTGTGACTCAATGCCAAGCCCGTACAAGTAAACAGACACACACAACCATGGCTCACTGAGACTCAATGAACAGTGTATAGTAGCACATACAAACACAAGGCTCAATGTGAGTCAATGCATAGCCTATACCCGCACACACACACACAGAAACACATCTTAATGTGGCTCAGTGCACAGCCTATTGCAGTACAGACACACACACACGCACACACACCACTCAGTGATTAAATGCTAATCCCATATCAGTATACACATACACATACACTCACCTAGGTGTGACTCAATTCTCAGCCTACAGCAGCACACACACACACCTTACTGCGACTCTTGCAGACTCTACAGCACCAAATACACAAACACTAACACAGGGCTGGGATTCAATGCACAGTCCATACCAGCAAAGGCACACACACCACACCACACTGTGACTCAATGCTCAGATTAGACCAGCACACACAGACAGCTGACTGTGTCCTAGTGCACAGCATATAACATCACACACACACACACCCCACACTGTGACTCAAGGCGCAGCCTGTACCTGCACATACACACACACACCACACTGTGACAAAATTGCAGCCTATACCAGCACACACACACACACACACCTCAATGTGACACAATGGTCAGCCTATACCAGAACACACAGACACACACACACATCACTGTGACTCAATACACAGACTACACCAGCGTGCACACAAACACTCAGCACTCTGACTCAATGTACAATGTATACCAAAACACACAAGCATACACACACACCTCAGTGTGACTCAATGCACAACCTATAACAGCACACACACATACACACCTGCACAGATACAGGATTCACTGTGACTCAATGCACAGCCTATAGAAGAACACACACACATACCAACATGCACACACACATGGCTGATCGTGACTCAATCAATCGCCTATACCAGCACACACACACATGACTCACTGTGACTCAATGCAGTCTTTAGCACAACAAACACAGACACACACACCCCATTGAATCAATGAAAGCCCACCAACACACACACTCTCATACACACACACACAGGGCTCACTGTGACTCAATGCACAGCCTGTATCACCACACACACACATACACCTCAGTTACTCAATGCAAAGACCATACGAGCACACACACACACACACACATAATTGATTAAATGCTCCACACATAGTAGTGCACACACACACAGACATGCTCACTGTGATTCAAGGCACAGTCTATACGAACACATTAACACACAAACAACACATTTTGACTCAATGCGCAGTCTACAGCAGCACACACACACACATAACTCACTGTGACTCAATCCACAGCCTATATCAGCACACAGACACACCCAAGGCTCACTGTGACTCAACGAAGTCTGTAGCACCACACACACACACACAAACACACACATACACCTCAGTGGCTCAATGCAAACCCATACGAACACTCACAGACACACACCTAACTGTGATTCCGTGCTCAACCTCTACCAGCATACAGACGCACACAGACACACACACAGATGCACGTCTCATTCTGACATAATGTACAGTTCTTACCAGCACAAACACATGCAACACATCTCACTGTAACTGAATGCTCAGACTGTACTTGCACACACACAAGGCTCCCTCTGAGTCAATGCACAGCCTATACCAGCAGAGACACACACACACTGCTCTCTATGACACAGTGCACATCCTGTACCATCACACACACACACACAGCTTATTGTGATGCAATACAGACTCTACACAACCAAATACACACACACACGCACAGCTCACTGTGATTCCATGCAGACTCCATACCAGTGCACCAAAACACACAGCACACAACTCAGTGTGATTCAATGCTCACTTTATACCAAAACACACATAGACACACACACGGTTCTCTGTGACTCAGTGCACAGTCCATACCAGCACTGCACACACACTCACAGCTCACCTTGAATCAAAGCACAGCCTGCTCCAGCAAACACACACACACAGTTCACTGTGATTCAATGCACAGGCTATACCAGCCCACACATATATACAAACACAGTTTACAGCGCCACAGTACAGTCTCCACACCACCAAATACACACACACACACATGCACAGCTCCATATGATTCCATGTACATTCCATGCCAGTGCATACAGACACACAAAACACACCTCAGTTTCACTCAATGCTCACAGTATGCCAAAACATACATAGACACACACACACGGCTCCCTGTTACTCAGTGCACAGTGTATGCTAGCAGAGTTACACACACAAAGAAACACACATTGCTCACTGTGAATCAATACACAGCCTGTACCTCCACACACACACACATACAAACACTCACACACAGCTTAGTGTGACTCAATGCAAAGCATATACCAGCACGTGCACTCACACACACACTCACCTCCCTGTGACTCAGTGCATAGCATATAACATTCCACACACACACACACACCTCACTGTGACTGAATACACAGCCTGTACCAGCACACACACATACAAAAACTCACACATGGTTGTGAGTCAATGTACACACACACGACACCTGTGTGGGTCAATGCTCAGTTTATACCAGCACAACCACACGGCTCACTGTGACTCAGTGCACAGCGTATGACATCACACACACACACACACACATACACCTCGCTGTGACTCAATGCACAGCCTGTACCTGCACATAAACACACACACACATCACTGTGATGCGATATGCAGCCTATACCAGCACACACACACACACCATAGTGTGACTAAATGGTCAGCCTATATGAGAACACACAGACACACACATCCCTCACTGTGACACAATGCAGCAGTCTATACAGGCCTGCACACTCTCACATGACACTGTGACTCAATGCACAATCTGTAATAGCCCAAACATACACACATACACACCTTATAGTGAATCAATGCACAGCCTATATGTGAACACACACACATAGTAACATGCACTCACACATGTCTCACGGTGACTCAATCGCCTATGCAAGCAAACATACATGGCTCACTGTGAGTCGTGCCCACTCCATACCAGCACCAAACACACAACACAGCTCACTGTGGCTCAAGTCACAGTGTATGGCAACACACACACACACAGACACACTCATACCCACATCTCATTGTGCCTCTAAGCCTGTGAAAGCACACGCACAACAAAACAAACACCCCTCACTGTGACTCACTGCACATCCTATACCAGTGCACTCACACACACACACACACACATGACTCACTGTGAATCATTGCACACTCTATACCACGACACACACACACAGACACACACACACGGCTCCCTGTGACTCAGTGCACAGGATATGCTAGCAGACATGCACACGCAGAGAAGCACATACGGCAAACTGTGAGTCAAATCACAGCCCATACCTCCACACATGCACACACACTGACACTGAAAAACACAGCTCAGTGTGATTCAATGCAAATCCTATACCAGAAAGTGCACACACACACACACACACACAAACATCCCTATGAATCAGTGCATAGCATATATCATCACACACAAACACCTCACTGTGACTCAATGTGCTGCCTCTACCTGCACATACACACACAAACAACTCAATAGGACTCAATGTGCAGGCTGTACCTGCACACACACACACACATGTGCACACACACCTCGGTGTGCCTCAATTGTCAGCCTATACCGGAACACACAGACATACACACCTCTCACTCTGACTCAATACACAACCTATACCAGTGTGCAAACATACTCACATGGCACAGTGAATCAAGGCACCATTTTACCAGCACATGCACACACACCTCAGAGAGACTCAAAGCTCAGCCTACACCAGCACACACACACACACACACATGCAGAGTTGCAGGCCTCACTGTGACTCAATGCACAGCCTATACCAGAACACATACACACACCAACACGCACTCACACATGGCTCTCTGGTACTCAATCACCTATACCGGCACAAACACACACAGCTCGTTGTGACTCAATGCAGTCTGTATCACCACACACTCACACACACACCCTTGAGTCAATAAAGCCCATACCAGCACAATGAAGCCAATACCAGCACACAAACTCACATGGACACACACACACACCTGTTTGTGACAGAAAACGCTTCCTGTACCAGCACACACACACAAAAACACCTCACTGTGACTCAATGCACAGCCTATATGAGCACACACATACACACACAGCTCACAGTGACTCAATACAGAGTCTATCCCAGCACACACACAGACAAACACACACACAGCCCACTCTGTCTCAATGGTCATCCAGTGCCAGCACACACAAACACACACACACACTCACACACACTCGTTGAGATCAAAGTGGATAAAACCACAGTCCACACCATCACAGACACACACACACTGCACTACTCACTGTGACACAATGCACAGTCTACGCCAGCAAATACACACACACACATACACACACAACTCCCACACATTTAACTCTGACTCAGTGCTGTGACTATACCAGCTCCCCACACACACATGGTTCACTGTGACTCAATGCACAGCAAATAACTGTACACACACACACACATACAAACACATATGGCTCAGGTTTACCTAAAGAACAGTCTGTAGCACCACATAAACACATGCACACTTCAGTGACTCAATGTTCAGCCTGTACCATCACACACAGACATGCATACACAAATACACATACACACACAAATACGGCTCGCTGTGATTCAATGCACAGCCTATAACACAACATAGAGACACCCGTCACCATGACTCGAACAGCAGCCTGTACCTGCACATACACACAAAAAGACCCACCTATTCTGACTCAATTCACAGCCTAATGCAGAACACACACACACAAACACAACCATCACTGTGACTCAATGCACCTCCTATACCAGCATAAACACGTGGCTCACTGTGCATCAATGCACAACCTATACAAGAACACACACACACTCACTCACACATACCTGACTGTGACTCAGTGAACCACTTATAGCAGCACACAAACACACACAAACATACACGGCTCACTTAGACTCAATGCACTGCCTATACCAGCACACACACACACACACACACACATATATGACTCACTGACTCCATGCACAGACTGTACTGGCACACACACAAGGCTTACTGTGACTCAATGCAGAGACTAAACCAGCATACAAACACATGGCTCACTGTGACTCAATGTAATGCCTATGCCACCACACTCACACAGAGACACATGCATGGCTCTCTCTGATTCAATGCACATCCTATACCATCACATACACACCCACACACACACTCACAGTCACTGTGACACAATGCACAGCCTATACCACAACACCCATGGAAAGACACATATGCACGGCCCATTGTGACTCCATGCACACCCTATACTATCACATACACACATTCACACATGGCTCATTGTGAATCAGTGCACAGTCTGTAGTTCCAGGTATACACACACAGACACACACCTCTGAGGCTCTATGCAAAGCCCATACCATCACACACACACACACATACACACACAGCTCACTGTGAATCAGTGTACAGTCTTCAGCTCCATGTACATACACACACAACACACCTTAGTGAATCAATGCAGAGACCATACCAGCATACACACACAAATACACACACCTGAGACTCAATGTTCTGCCTCTTCAAGCACACACACATAAACATGCACACACACGGATCACTGTGATTCAATACCAGCCTGTATGTGCACACACACACACTCTCACACACACCACCGTGTGACTCAATGCAGTTTATACCACCACACAGACACACACACACACCTCACTGTGACTCAATGCCAAGCCCACACAAGTAAACAGACACACAACCATGGCTCACTGAGACTAATGAACAGTGTATACTAGCACATACAAACACAAGGCCCAATGTGAGTCAATGCATAGCCTATACCCGCACACACACACACAGAAACACCCTTTAATATGGCACAGTGCACAGCCTATTGCAGTACACACACACACACAAACACACACAAACACACTGCTCAGTAATTCAATGCAAATCCCATATCAGTATACACATTTACATACACTCACCAAGGTGTTACTCAATTCTCAGCCTATAGCAGCACACAGACACACCTTACTGTGACTCATGCAGACTCTACAGCACCAAATACACAAACACTAACACAGGGCTGGGATTCAATGCACAGTTCATACCACCAAAGGCACATACACCACACCACACTGGGACTCAATGCTCAGATTATACCAGCACACACACACGGCTAACTGTGTCCTAGTGCACAGCATATAACATCACACACACACACACACACCACACACTGCGACTCAATGCATTGCCTGTACCTGCACATACACACACACACCACACTGTGACAAAAAGTGCAGCCTATACCAGCACACACACACACCTCAATGTGACACAATGGTCAGCCTATACCAGAACACGCAGACACACACACACATCAGTGTGACTCAATGCACAGACTATACCAGCATGCACACAAACACACAGCACTCTGACTCAATGTACAATGTATACCAAAACACACAAGAATACACACACACCTCAGTGTGACTCAATGAACAGCCTATACCAGCACACACACATACACACCTGCACAGATACAGGGTTGACTGTGACTCAATACACAGCCTATAGAAGAACACACACACATACTAACATGCACAAACACATGGCTGACCGTGACTCAATCAATCGCCTATACCAACACACACACACATGACTCTCTGTGACTCAATGCAGTCTTTAGCACAACAAACACAGACACACACACCCCATTGAATCAATGAAAGCCCACCAACACACACACTCTCATACACACACACACAGGGCTCACTGTGACACAATGCACAGTCTGTATCACCACACACACACATACACCTCAGTTACTCAATGCAAAGACCATACGAGCACACACACACACACACACACACATAACTGATTAAATGCTCCACACATACTAGTGCACACACACACAGACATGCTCACTGTGATTCAAGGCACAGTCTATACGAGCACATTAACACACAAACAACTCATTTTGACTCAATGCGCAGTCTACAGCAGCACACACACACACATAACTCACTGTGACTCAATCCACAGCCTATATCAGCACACAGACACACACAAGGCTCACTGTGACTCAATGAAGTCTGTAGCACCACACACACAAACACACACATACACCTCAGTGACTCAATGCAAACCCATACGAACACTAACAGACACACACCTAACTGTGAGTCAGTGCTCAACCTCTACCAGCACACAGACGCACACACAGACACACACACACATGCATGGCTCATTCTGATATATGTACAGTTCTTACCAGCATAAACACATGCAACACATCTCACTGTAACTCAATGCTCACACTGTACTTGCACACACACAAGGCTCCCTGTGAGTCGATGCACAGCCTATACAAGCAGAGACACACACACACTGCTCTCTATGACACAGTGCACATCCTGTACCATCACACACACACACAGCTTATTGTGTTGCAATACAGACTCTACACAACCAAATACACACACACACGCACAGCTCACTGTGATTCCATGCAGACTCCATACCAGTGCACAAAAACACACAGCACACAACTCAGTGTGATTCAATGCTCACTTTATAACAAAACACAGATAGACACACACATGGTTCTCTGTGACTCAGTGCACAGTCCATACCAGCACTGCACACACATTCACAGCTCACCTTGAATAAAGCACAGCCTACCCCAGCAAACACACACACACAGTTCACTGTGATTCAATGCACAGGCTATACCAGCCCACACATATATACAAACACAGTTTACAGCGACACAATACAGTCTCTACACCACCAAATACACACACACACACATGCACAGCTCCATGTGATTCCATGCACATTCCATGCCAGTGCATACAGACACACAAAACATACCTCAGTTTGACTCAATGCTCACAGTATGCCAAAACATACAGAGACACACACACACGGCTCCCTGTTACTCAGTGCACAGTGTATGCTAGCAGAGTTACACACAAAAAGAAACACACATGGCTCACTGTGAATCAATACACAGCTTGTACCTCCACACACACACACATACAAACACTCACACACAGCTTAGTGTGACTCAATGCACAGCATATACCAGCACGTGCACTCACACACACACTCACCTCCCTGTGACTCAGTGCATAGCATATAACATTCCACACACACACACACACCTCACTGTGACTGAATGCACAGCCTGTGACAGCACACACACATATAAAAACTCAAACATGGTTGTTACTCAACACATATACCAGCACATGCACGCCCACACACACTCACCTCCCTGTTACACAGTGCATAGCATATAACATTACACACACACACACACACACACCTCACTGTGACTGAATGCACAGCCTGTTTCAGCACACACACATACAAAAACTCACACATGGTTGTGACTCAATGTACAATCCACACCAGCACATACACACACACGATACCTCAGTGTGAGTCAATGCTCAGTTTATACCAGCACAACCACACGGCTCGCTGTGACTCAGTGCACAGCGTATGACATCACACATACACACACACATACACCTCGCTGTGACTCAATGCACAGCCTGTACCTGCACATAAACACACACACACATCACTGTGATGTAATATGCAGCCTATACCAGCACACACACACACACCATTTTGTGACTAAATGGTCAGCCGGTATGAGAACACACAGACACACACATCCCTCACTGTGACACAATGCACACTCTATACCATCCTGCACACACTCACACGACATTGTGACTCAATGCACAATCTGTAATAGCCCACACACGCACACATACACACCTTATTGTGAATCAATGCACAGCCTATATGTGAACACACACACATACTCACATGCACTCACACATGTCTCACGGTGACTCAATCACCTATGCCAGCAAACATACATGGCTCACTGTGAGTCAGTACCCACTCCATACCAGCACCAAACACACAACACAGCTCACTGTGACTCAAGACACAGTGTATGGCAGCACACACAGACACAGACACACTCATACCCACATCTCATTGTGCCTCTCATCCTGTGAAAGCACACGCACAATGAAACAAACACCCCTCACTGTGACTCAGTGCACATCCTATACCAGTGCACTCACACACACACACACACATGGCTGACTGTGAATTATTGCACACTCTATACCAGGACACACACACACACACATGGCACCCTGTGACTCAGTGCACAGATATGCTAGCAGACATGCACACACAGAGAAGCACATATGGCAAACTGTGAGTCAATCCACAGCCCATACCTCCACACATGCACACACACTGACACTCAAAAACACAGCTCAGTGTGATTCAATGCAAATCGTATACCAGAGAGTGTACACACACACACAAACACACAAACCTCCCTATGAATCAGTGCATGCATATATCATCACAAACAAACACCTCACTGTGACTCAATGTGCTGCCTCTACCTGCACATACACACACAAACAACTCAATAAGACTCAATGTGCAGGCTGTACCAGCACACACACACACACATGTGCGCACACACCTGGTGTGCCTCAATTGTCAACCTATACCAGAACACACAGACATACACACCTCTCACTCTGACTCAATGCACAACCTATACCAGCGTGCACACACACTCACATGGCACAGTGAAACAACGCATCATTTTACCAGCACATGCACACACACCTCAGAGTGACTCAAAGCTCAGCCTATACCAGCACACACACACACACACATGGACAGATGCAGGCCTCACTGTGACTCAATGCACAGCCTATACGAGCACACACATACACAAACAGCACACAGTGACTCAATACAGAGTCCATACCAGCACACACACAGACACACACACACACACAGCCCACTCTGTCTCAATGGTCATCCAGTGTCAGCACACACACACAAAAACACACACACACGCTCGTTCAGGTCAAAGTGGATGAAACCACAGTCCACACCATCACAGACACACACACACTGCACTACTCACTGTGACTCAATGCACAGTCTACACCAGCAAATACACACACACACATACACACACAACTCCCACACATTTAACTGTGACTCAGTGCTGTGACTATACTAGCTCCCCACACACACATGGTTCACTGTGACTCAATGCACAGCCAATAACTGTACACACACACACACATACACACACAAATGGCTCAGTTTAACCTAACGAACACTCTGTAGCACCACATACACACATGCACACCTCAGTGACTCAATATTCAGCCTGTACTGTCACACACCCACACATACACAAATACACATACACACACAATTACGGCTCGCTGTGATTCAATGCACAACCTATAACATCACGCAAGTCAGCCATCACTGTGACTCAAACCGCAGCCTGTACCTGCACATACACACACAAAGACCCACCTTCTGGTACTCAATTCACAGCCTACTGCAGCACACACACACACACACAAACACACACAAACACAACCATCACTGTGACTCAATGCACCTCCTATACCAGCATAAACACATGGCTCACTGTGAATCAATGCACATCCTATACAACAACACACACACACTCACTCACACATACCTGACTGTGACTCAGTGAACCACCTATAGCAGCACACAAACACACACAAACATACACGGTTAACTTGAACTCAATGCACTGCCTGTACCAGAACACACACACACACAAACACACATATATGACTCACTGACTCAATGCACAGCCTGTACTGGCACACACACAACGCTTACCGTGACTAAATGCAGAGTCTAAACCAGCATACAAACACATGGCTCACTGTGACTCAATGTAATGCCTATGCCAGCACACACAAACAGAGACACATGCATGGTACTCTCTGATTCAATGCACGACCTATACCATCACATACACACACACACACAGTCACTGTGACACAATGCACAGCCTATACCACAACACCCATGCAAAGACACATATGCACGGCTCATTGTGACTCCATGCACACCCTATACTATCACATACACACATTCACACATGGCTCATTGTGAATCAGTGCACAGTCTGTAGTTCCAGGTATACACACACAGACACACACCTCAGTGGCTCTATGCAAAGCCCATACCATCTCACACACACACACACATACACACACAGCTCACTGTGAATCAGTGTACAGTCTTCAGCTCCATGTACATACACACACAACACACCTTAGTGAATCAATGCAGAGACCATACCAGCATACACACACACATACACACACCTGAGACTCAATGCTGTGCCTATTCCAGCACACACACCAAAAAACACACACATGGATCACTGTGATTCAATACCAGCCTGTATGTGCACACACACACACTCTCACACACACCGCCGTGTGACTCAATGCAGTTAATACCACCACACAGACACACACACACACCTCACTGTGACTCAATGCCAGACCCATACAAGTAAACAGACACACTCAACCAAGGCTCACTGAGACTCAATGAACAGTGTATACTAGCACATACAATCACAAGGCTCAATGTGAGTCAATGCATAGCCCATATCCGCACACACACACACAGAAACACATCTTAATGTGGCCCATTGCACAGCCTGTTGCAGTACACACACACACACACACACACACACACACACACACCGCTCAGTGATTCAATGCAAATCCCATATCAGTATACACATGCACATACACTCACCTAGGTGTGACTCAATTCTCAGCCTATAGCAGCACACACACACACCTTACTGTGACTCATGCAGACTCCACAGCACCAAATACACAAACTCACAGATACACACCTAACTGTGAGTCAGTGCTCAACCTCTACCAGCACACAGACGCACACCCAGACACACACACACATGCATGGCTCATTGTGACATAATGTACAGTTCTTACCAGCACAAACACATGCAACACATCTCACTGTAACTCAATGCTCAGACTGTACTTGCACACACACAAGGCTCCCTGTGAGTCGATGCACAGCCTATACAAGCAGAGACACACACACACTGCTCTCTATGACACAGTGCACATCCTGTACCATCACACACACACACAGCTTATTGTGTTGCAATACAGACTCTACACAACCAAATACACACACACACGCACAGCTCACTGTGATTCCATGCAGACTCCATACCACTGCACAAAAACTCACAGCACACAACTCAGTGTGATTCAATGCTCACTTTATACCAAAACACACATAGACACACACACGGTTCTCTGTGACTCAGTCCACAGTCCATACCAGCACCGCACACACACTCACAGCTACCTTGAATCAAAGCACAGCCTACCCCAGGAAACACACACACTCAGATCACTGTGACTCAATGCACAGGCTATACCAGCACACACACATATACACACACAGCTTACTGCGACACAATACAGAATCTACACCACCAAATACACACACACACACATGCACAGCTCCATGTGATTCCATGCACATTCCATGCCAGTGCATACAGACACACAGAACACACCTCAGTTTGACTCAATGCTCACAGTATGCTAAAACATACATAGACACACACACACGGCTCCCTGTTACTCAGTGCACGGTGTATGCTAGCAGAGTTACACACACAAAGAAACACACATGGCTCACTGTGAATCAATACACAGCCTGTACCTCCACACACACACACATACAAACACTCACACACAGCTTAGTGTGACTCAATGCAAAGCATATACCAGCACATGCACTCGCACACACACTCACCTCCCTCTGAGTCAGTGCATAGCATATAACATCCACACACACACACAAACCTCACTGTGACTGAATGCACAGCCTGTACCAGCACACACACATAAAATAACTCACACATGGTTGTGACTCAATGTACAATCCACACCAGCAAATACACACACACAACACCAGTGTGAGTCAATGCTCTTTATAGCAGTACAAGCACATGCCTCACTGTGACTCAGTGCACAGCGTATGACATCACACACACACACACACACATACACCTCGCTGTGACTCAATGCACAGCCTGTACCTGCACATAAACACACACACACATCACTGTGATGCGATATGCAGCCTATACCAGCACACACACACACACCAAAGTGTGACTAAATGGTCAGCCTATATGAGAACACACAGACACAATCATCCCTCACTGTGACACAATGCACAGTCTATACCAGCCTGCACACACTCACACGACACTGTGACTCAATGCACAATCTGTAATATCCCACACACGCACACACATACACACCTTATTGTGAATCAGTGCACAGCCTATATGTGAACACACACATACTAACATGCACTCACACATGTCTCACGGTGACTCAATCGCCTATGCAAGCAAACATACATGGCTCACTGTGAGTCGTGCCCACTCCATACCAGCACCAAACACACAACACAGCTCACTGTGACACAAGGCACAGTGTATGGCAGCACACACACACACAGACACACTCATACACACATCTCATTGTGCCTCTAATCCTGTGAAAGCACACGCACAACAAAACAAACACACCTCACTGTGACTCACTGCACATCCTATACCAGTGCCCTCACACACATACACACAGACACATGGCTGACTGTGAATCAATGCACACTCTATACCACGACACACACACACACACACACACACACACAGCTCCCTGTGACTCAGTGCACAGGATATGCTAGCAGATATGCATACACAGAGAAGCAAATACGGCAAACTGTGAGAGAATCCACAGCCCATACCTCCACACACGCACACACACTGACACTCAAAAACACAACTCAGTGTGATTCAATGCCAATCCTATACCAGTAAGTGCACACACACACACACACACACACACAAACCTCCCTATGAATCAGTGCATAGCGTATATCATCACACACAAAAAACTCACTGTGACTCAATGTGCTGCCTGTACCTGCACATACACACACAAACAACTCAATAGGACTCAATGTGCAGGCTGTACCAGCACACACACACACAGGTGCACACACACCTCAGTGTGCCTCAATTGTCAGCCTATACCGGAACACACAGACATACACACCTCTCACTCTGACTCAATGCACAACCTATACCAGCGTGCACACATACATGGCACAGTGAATCAAGGCACCATTTTACCAGCACATGCACACACACCAGAGGGACTCAAAGCTCAGCCTACACCAGCACACACACACACACACACACACACACACACATGCAGAGATGCAGGCCTCACTGTGACTCAATGCACAGCCTATACCAGAACACACACACACACCAACACGCGCTCACACTTGGCTCTCTGGTACTCAATCACCTATACCGGCATACACACACGCAGCTCGCTGTGACTCAATGCAGTCTGTATCACCACACACTCACACACACAGCCATGAGTCAATAAAGCCCATAGCAGCACAATGAAGCCAATACCAGCACAGAAACTCACATGCACACACACACACACCTGATTGTGACAGAAAACGCTTCCTGTACCAGCACACACACACAAAAACTCCTCTGTGACTCAATGCACAGCCTATATGAGCACACACATACACACACAGCTCACAGTGACTCAATGCAGAGTCTATCCCAGCACACACACAGACACACACACACACAGCCCACTCTGTCTCAATGGTCATCCAGTGCCAGCACACACACACACACACACACACACACTCGTTCAGGTCAAAGTGGATAAAACCACAGTCCACACCATCACAGACACACACACACTGCACTACTCACTGTGACTCAATGCACAGTCTACACCAGCAAATACACACACACACATACACACACACCTCCCACACATTTAACTGTGACTCAGTGCTGTGACTATATCAGCTGCCCACACACACATGGTTCACTGTGACTCAATGCACAGCCAATAACTGTACAGACACACACACATACACACACAAATGGCTCAGTTTAACCTAACGAACAGTCTGTAGCACCACATACACACATGCACACCTCAGTGACTCAATATTCAGCCTGTACAATCACACACACATACACATACACACACAAATATGGCTCGCTGTGATTCAATGCACAGCCTATAACACCACACAAGACACCCATTACTGTGACTCAAACCGCAGCCTGTACCTGCACATACACACACAAAGACCCACCATCTGGTACTCAATTCACAGCCTACTGCAGCACACACACACACACAGACACACACAAACACAACCATCACTGTGACTCAATGCACCTCCTATACCAGCATACACACATGGCTCACTGTGAATCAATGCACAACCTATACAAGAACACACACACACTCAGTCACACATACCTGACTGTGACTCAGTGAACCACCTACTGCAGCAAACAAACACACACAGACATACATGGCTCACTTAGACTCAATGCACTGCCTATACCAGCACACACACACACACACACACACACATATATGACTCACTGACTCAATGCACAACCTGTACTGGCACACACACAAGGCTTACTGTGACTCAATGCAGTGTCTACACCAGCTATACAAACACATGGCTCACTGTGACTCAATGTAATGCTTATGCCAGCACACACACACAGAGACACATGCATGGCTCTCTCTGATTCAATGCACGTCCTATACCATCACATACACACACACACACACACAGCCTCTGTGACACAATGCACATCCTATACCACAACACCCATGCAAAGACACATATGCATGGTTCATTGTGACTCCATGCACACCCTATACTATCACATACACATATTCACACAAGGCTCATTGTGAATCAGTGCACAGTCTGTAGTTCCAGGTATACACACACAGACACACACCTCAGTGGCTCTATGCAAAGCCCATACCATCTCACACACACACACATACACACACAGCTCACTGTGAATCAGTGTACAGTCTTCAGCTCCATGTACATACACACACAACACACCTTAGTGAATCAATGCAGAGACCATACCAGCATACACACACACATACACACACCTGAGACACAATGTTCTGCCTATGCCAGCTCAAACACACACACATGCACTCACACGGCTCATTGTGATTCAATACCAGCCTGTACCTGCACACACACACACTCTCACACACACCGCCGTGTGACTCAATGCAGTTTATACCACCACACAGACACACTCACACACCTCACTGTGACTCAATGCCAAGCCCATGCAAGTAAACAGACACACACAACCACGGCTCACTGAGACTCAATGAACAGTGTATACTAGCACATACAGACACATGACTCACAGTGAGTCAATGCATAGCCTATACCCACACACACACAGAGAAACACACCTTAGTGTGGCTCAGTGCACAGCCTATAACAGTACACACACACACACACACACACACTGCTCAGTGATTCAATGCAAATCCCATATCAGTATACACATACACATACACTCACCTAGGTGTGACTCAATTCTCAGCCTAAAGCAGCACACACACACACCTTACTGTGACTCATGCAGACTCTACAGCACCAAATACACAAACACTAAAACAGGGCTGGGATTCAATGCACAGTCCATACCTGCAAAGGCACACACACCACACGACACTGTGACTCAATGCTCAGATCATACCAGCACACACACATGGCTCACTGTGTCCTAGAGCACAGCATATAACATCAGACACACACACACACACCACACACTGTGACTCAATGCGCAGCCTGTACCTGCACATACACACACACACACCTCACTGTGACATATGGTGCAGCCTATACCAACACACACACACACACACACACCTCAATGTGACACAATGGTCAGCCTATACCAGAACACGCAGACACACACACACATCACTGTGACTCAATGCACAGACTATACCAGCATGCACACAATCACACAGCACTGTGACACAATGTACAATGTATACCAAAACACACAAGCATACACACACACCTCAGTGTGACTCAATGCACAACCTATACCAGCACACACACATACACACCTGCACAGATACAGGGTTCACTGTGACTCAATGCACAGCCTATAGAAGAACACACACACATACCAACATGCACACACACATGGCTGACCGTGACTCAATCAATCGCCTACAGCAGCACACAAACTCACAGCTCGCTGTGACTCAATGCAGTCTGTATCCTCACACACTCTCACACACACCCTTGAGTCAATAAAGTCCATACCAGCACAATAAAACCCATACCAGCACACAAACTCACATGCACACACACACACACCTGACTGTGACTGAAAACGCTTCCTGTACCAGCACACACACACAAGAACACCTCACTGTGACTCAATGCACAGCCTATACGAGCACACACATACACACACAGCTCACAGTGACTCAATACAGAGTCTATACCAGCACACACACAGACACACACACACACACAGCCCACTCTGTCTCAATGGTCATCCAGTGCCAGCACACACAAACACACACACACACACACACACAGTCGTTCAGGTCAAAGATGATAAAACCACAGTCCACACCATCACAAACACACTCACACTGCACTACTCACTGTGACACAATGCACACTCTACACCAGCAAATACACACACACACATACACACACCTCCCACACATTTAACTGGGACTCAGTGCTGTGACTATACCAGCTCCCCACACACACACATGGCTCACTGTGACTCAATGCACAGCCAATTACTGTACACAGAATCACACATACACACACATATGGCTCAGTTTAACCTAACGAACTGTCTGTAGCACCACATACACACATGCACACCTCAGTGACTCAATGTTCAGCCTGTACCATCACACAAACACACACATACACAAATACACATACACACACGAATACTGCTCACTGTGATTCAATGCACAGCCTATAACACCACCCAGAGACACCCATCACTGTGACTCAAACCGCAGCCTCTACCTGCACATACACACACAAAGACTCACCTTCTGTTACTCAATTCACAGCCTACTGCAGCACACACAGACACACACACACACAAACACAACCATCACTGTGACTCAATGCACCTCCTATACCAGCATACACACATGGCTCACTGTGAATCAATGCACAGCCTATACAAGAACACACACACACTCACACACACATACCTGACTGTGACTCAGTGAACCACCTATAGCAGCACACACACAGACACACAAAAACATACACAGCTCACTTGGACTAAATGCACTGCCTCTACCAGCACACACACACACACATATATGACTCACTGACTCAATGCACAGCCTGTACTGGCACACACACAAGGCTTACTGTGCCTCAATGCAGAGTCTAAACCAGCATACAAACACATGGCTCACTGTGACTCAATGTAAAACCTATACCGGAACACACACACAGAGACACATGCATGGCTCTCTCTGATTCAATGCATGTACTATACAATCACATACACACACACACACACACGCACAGTCACTGTGACACAATACACAGCTTATACCACAACACCCATGCAAAGACACATATGCACGGCCCATTGTGACTCCATGTACACTCTATACTATCACATACACACATTCACACATAGCTCATTTTGAATCAGTGCACAGTCTGTAGTACCAGGTATACACACAAACACACACTTCACTGACTCAATACAAAGCCCATACCATCAGACAAACACACACATACACACACAACTCACTGTGAATCAGTGTACAGTCTTAAGCTCCATGTACATACACACACAACACACCTTAGTGAATCAATGCAGAGATCATACCAGCATACACACACACATACACACACCTGAAACTCAATGCTCTGCCTATTCCAGCACACACACTGACACGCACACACATGGTTCACTCTGAATCAATACCAGCCTGTAAGTACACACACACACACTATCACAGACACCGCCGTGTGACTCAATGCAGTTAATACCACCACACAGACACACACACACACCTCACTGTGACTCAATGCCCAGCCCATACAAGTAAACAGACACACACAACCATGGCTCACTGAGACTCAATGAACAGTGTATACTAGCACATACAAACACGTGGCTCAATGTGAGTCAATGCATAGCCTATACCCGCACACACACACACAGAAACACACCTTAATGTGGCTCATTGCACAGCCGATAGCAGTACACACAGACACACACACACACCGCTCAGTGATTCAATGCAAATACCATATCAGCATACACATACACATACACTCACCTAGGTGTGACTCAATTCTCAGCCTATAGCAGCACACACACACACCTTACTGTGACTCATGCAGACTCTACAGCACCAAAGACACAAACACTAACACAGGGCTGGGATTCAATGCACAGTCCATACTAGCAAAGGCACACACACCACACCACACTGTGACTCAATGCTCAGATTATACCAGCACACACACACGGCTCACTGTGTCCTAGTGCACAGCATATAACATCAGACACACACACACCCCACACTGTGACTCAGGGCACAGCCTGTACCTGCACATACACACACACACAAAACTGTGACAAAAAGTGCAGCCTATACCAGTACACACACACACACACACACACACACACACCTCAATGTGACACAATGGTCAGCCTATACCAGAACACGCAGACACACACACACATCACTGTGACTCAATGCACACACTATACCAGCGTGCACACAACCACACAGCACTCTGACTCAATGTACAATGTATACCAAAATACACAAGAATACACACACACCTCAGTGTGACTCAATGCACAGCCTATACCAGCACACACACATACACACCTGCACAGATACAGGGTTCACTGTGACTCAATGCACAGCCTATAGAAGAACACAACACATACCAACATGCACACACACATGGCTGACCGTGACTCAATCAATCGCCTATACCAGCACACACACACATGACTCACTGTGACTCAATGCAGTCTTTAGCACAACAAACACAGACACACACACCCCATTGAATCAATGAAAGCCCACCAACACACACACTCTCATACACACACACACAGGGCTCACTGTGACTCAATGCACAGTCTGTATCACCACACACACACATACACCTCAGTTACTCAATGCAAAGACCATACGAGCACACACACACACACACATAACTGATTAAATGCTCCACACATACTAGTGCACACACACACAGACATGCTCACTGTGATTCAAGGCACAGCCTATACGAGCACATTAACACACAAACAACTCATTTTGACTCAATGCGCAGTCTACAGCAGCACACACACACACATAACTCACTGTGACTCAATCCACAACCTATATCAACACACAGACACACACAAGGCTCAGTGTGACTCAATGAAGTCTGTAGCACCACACACACACACAAACACACACATACACCTCAGTGACTCAATGCAAACCCATAAAAACACTCAGAGACACACACGTAGCTGTGATTCAGTGCTCAACCTCTACCAGCACACAGACGCACACACAGACACACACACATGCATGGCTCATTCTGACATAATGTACAGTTCTTACCAGCACAAACACATGCAACACATCTCACTGTAACTCAATGCTCAGACTGTACTTGCACACACACAAGGCTCACTGTGAGTCAATGCACAGCCTATACCAGCAGAGACACACACACACTGCTCTCTATGACACAGTGCACATCCTGTACCATCACACACACACACAGCTTATTGTGATGCAATACAGACTCTACACAACCAAATACACACACACACGCACAGCTCACTATGATTCCATGCAGACTCCATACCAGTTCACAAAAACACACAGCACACAACTCAGTGTGATTCAATGCTCACTTTATACCAAAACACACATAGACACACACACGGTGCCCTGTGATTCAGTGCACAGTCCATACCAGCACCGCACACACACTGACAGCTCACCTTGAATCAAAGCACAGCCTACCCCAGCAAACACACACACACAGTTCACTGTGACTCAATGCACAGGCTATACCTGCACACACACATATACACACACAGCTTACTGCGACACAATACAGAATCTACACCACCAAATACACACACACACACATGCACAGCTCCATGTGATTCCATGTACATTCCATGCCAGTGCATACTGACACACAAAACACACCTCAGTTTGACTCAATGCTCACAGTATGCCAAAACATACATAGACACACACACACGGCTCCCTGTTACTCAGTACACAGTGTATGCTAGCAGAGTTACACACACAAAGAAACACACATGGCTCACTGTGAATCAATGCACAGCCTGTACCTGCACATAAACACACATACACATCACTGTGATGCGATATGCAGCCTATACCAGCACACACACACACACCAAAGTGTGACTAAATGGTCAGCCTATATGAGAACACACAGACACACTCATCCCTCACTGTGACACAATGCACAGTCTATACCAGCCTGCACACACTCACACGACACTGTGACTCAATGCACAATCTGTAATAGCCCACACACGCACCCATACACACCTTATTGTGAATCAATGCACAGCCTATATGTGAACGTACATATACTAACATGGACTCACACATGTCTCACGGTGACTCAATCGCCTATACAAGCACACACACATGGCTCACTGTGAGTCAGTGCCCACTCCATACCAGCCCCAAACACACAACACAGCTCACTGTGACTCAATGCACAGCCTATACCAGCGTGCACACACACTCACATGGCACAGTGAATCAAGGCACCATTTTAACAGCACATGCACACACACCTCAGAGGGACTCAAAGCTCAGCCTATACCAGAACACACACACACACACACACATGCACAGATGCAGACCTCACTGCGACTCTATGCACAGCCTATACCAGAACACACACACACACCAACAGGCACTCACACATGGCTCACTGGTACTCAATCAATCGCCTATACCAGCACACACACACACAGCTCGCTGTGACTCAATGCAGTCTGTATCACCACACACTCACACACACAACCATGTGTCAATAAAGCCCATACCAGCACACAAACTCACATGCACACACACACACATGATTGTGACTGAAAACGCTTCCTGTACCAGGACACACACACACAAACACCTCACTGTGACTCAATGCACAGCCTATATGAGCACACACATACACACACAGCTCACAGTGACTCAATACAGAGTCTATCCCAGCACACACACAGCCCACTCGGTCTCAATGGTCATCCAGTGCCAGCACACACACACACACACACACACACACACACACTCATTCAGGTCAAAGTGGATAAAACCACAGTCCACACCATCACAGACACACACACACCGCACTACTCACTGTGACACAATGCACATTCTACACCAGCAAATACACACACACAAATACACACACAACTCCCACACATTTAACTCTGACTCAGTGCTGTGACTATACCAGCTCCCCACACACACAATGTTCACTGTGACTCAATGCAAAGCCAATAACTGTACACAAACACACACATACACACACACGGCTCAGTTTGACCTAAAGAACAGTCTGTAGCACTACATACACACATGCACACCTCACTGACTCAATGTTCAGCCTGTACCATCACACACACACACACATACACAAATACACATACACACACAAATACGGCACGCTGTGATTCAATGCACAACCTATAACACAACACAGAGACACCCTTCACCGTGACTCAAACCACAGCCTGTACCTGCACATACACACAAAAAGACACACGTTCTCTGACTCAATTCACAGCCTAATGCACCACACACACACAAACACAACCATCACTGTGACTCAATGCACCTCCTATACCAGCATAAACACATAGTTCACTGTGAATCAATGCACAACCTATACAAGAACACACACACACTCACTCACACATACCTGACTCTGACTCAGTGAACCACCTACTGCAGCAAACACACACAAACATACATGGCTCACATAGACTCAATGCACTGCCTATACCAGCACACACACACACACACACACACATATATGACTCACTGACTCAATGTACAGCCTGTACTGGCACACACACAAGCCTTACTGTGACTCAATGCAGTGTCTACACCAGCTATACAAACACATGGCTCACTGTGACTCAATGTAATGCCTATGCCAGCACACACACACAGAGACAGATGCATGTCTCTCTCTGATTCAATGCACGTCCTATACCATCACATACACACACACACACACACACACACGCACAGTCACTGTGACACAATGCACAGCCTATTCCACAACACCCATGTAAAGACACATATGCATGGCTCATTGTGACTCCATGCACACCCTATACTATCACATACACCCATTCACACATGGCTCATTG
This sequence comes from Tursiops truncatus, assembly GCF_011762595.2. Taxonomy (NCBI): domain Eukaryota; kingdom Metazoa; phylum Chordata; class Mammalia; order Artiodactyla; family Delphinidae; genus Tursiops; species Tursiops truncatus. Next base: position 79,812 of record NW_022983138.1, read on the forward strand.
TGAATCAGTGCACAGTCTGTAGTTCCAGGTATACACACACAGACATACGCCTCAGTGGCTCTATGCAAAGCCCATACCATCTCACACACACACACACATACACACACAGCTCACTGTGAATCAGTGTACAGTCTTCAGCTCCATGTACATACACACACAACACACCTTAGTGAATCAATGCAGAGACCATACCAGCATACACACACACATACACACACCTGAGACACAATGCTCTGCCTATTCCAGCTCAGACACACACACATGCACTCACACGGCTCATTGTGATTCAATACCAGCCTGTACCTGCACACACACACACTCTCACACACACCGCCGTGTGACACAATGCAGTTTATACTACCACACAGACACACACACACACCTCACTGTGACTCAATGCCAAGCCCATACAAGTAAACAGACACACACAACCATGGCTCACTGAGACTCAATGAACAGTGTGTACTAGCTCATACAAACACATGGCTCAATGTGAGTCAATGCATAGCCTATACCCACACAGACACACACAGAAACACAACTTAATGTGACTCAGTGCACAGCCTATAGCAGTACACACACACACACACACACACACACTGCTCAGTGATTCAATGGAAATCCCATATCAGTATACACATACACATACACTCACCTGTGACTCATGCAGACTCTACAGCACCAAATAAACAAACACTAACACAGGGCTGGGATTTAATGCACAGTCCATACCAGCAAAGGCACACACACCACACCACACTGTGACTCAATGCTCAGATCATACCAGCACACACACACAGCTCACTCTGTCTTAGTGCAGAGCATATCATATCACGCACACACACACAACACACTTTGACTCAATGCACAGCCTGTACCTGCACATACACACACACACACCTCACTGTGACAAAAAGTACAGCCTATACCAGCACACACACACACACACACTTCAATGAGACACAATGGTCAGCCTATACCAGAACACGCAGACACACACACACATCACTGTGACACAATGCACAGACTATACCAGCGTGCACACAGACACACAGCACTGTGACACAAAGTACAATGTATACCAAAACAGACAAGCATACACACACACCTCAGTGTGACTCAATGCACAGCCTATACCAGCACACACACATACACACCTGCACAGATACAGGGTTCACTGTGACTCAATGCACAGCCTATAGAAGAACACACACACATACCAACATGCACACACACATGGCTGACCGTGACTCAATCAATCGCCTACACGAGCACACACACTCACAGCTCAGTGTGACTCAATGCATTCTGTATCCTCACACACTCTCACACACACCCTTGATCAATAAAGCCCATACCAGCACAATAAAGCCCATACCAGCACACAAACTCACATGCACACACACACACCCCTGACTGTGACAGAAAACGCTTCCTGTACCAGCACACTTGCACAAGAACACCTCACTGTGACTCAATGCACAGCCTATATGAGCACACACATACACAAACAGCACACAGTGACTCAATACAGAGTCTATACCAGCACACACACAGACACACACACACACACAGCCCACTCTGTCTCAATGGTCATCCAGTGCCAGCACACACACAGACACACACACACACACACACTCGTTCACGTCAAAGTGGATAAAACCACAGTCCACACCATCACAAACACACACACACTGCACTACTCCCTGTGACACAATGCACAGTCTACACCAGCAAATAAACACATACACACACCTCCCACACATTTAACTCTGACTCAGTGCTGTGACTATACCAGCTCCCCACACACACACATGGCTCACTGTGACTCAATGCACAGCCAATTACTGTACACAGAAACACACATACACACACATATGGCTTAGTTTGACCTAACGAACTGTCTGTAGCACCACATACACACATGCACAACTCAGTGACTCAGTGTTCAGCCTGTACCATCACACACACACACGGATACACAAATACACATATGCACACAAATACGGCTTGCTGTGATTCAATGCACAGCCTATAACACCAAACAGAGACACCCATCACTGTGACTCAAACCGCATCCTGTACCTGTACATACACACACAAAGACCCACCTTCTGTGACTCAATTCACAGCCTACTGCAGCACACATACACACACACAAACACAACCATCACTGTGACTCAATGTACCTCTTATACCAGCATAGACACATGGCTCACTGTGAATCAATGCACAGCCTATACAAGAACACACACACACTCACTGACACATACCTGACTGTGACTCAGTGAACCACCTATAGCAGCACACAAACACACAGAAGCATACACGGCAAACTTGGACTCAATGCACTGCCTCTACCAGCAACACACACACACACACACACACACATATATGACTCACTGACTCAATGCACAGCCTGTACTGGCACACACACAAGGCTTACTGTGACTCAATGCACAGTCTACACCAGCATACAAACACATGGCTCACTGTGACACAATGTAATGCCTATGCCAGCACACAGACACAGAGACACATGCACGGCCCTCTCTGATTCAATGCACGTCCTATACCATCACATACACACACACACACACGCACAGTCACTGTGACACAATGCACAGCCTATACCACAACACCCATGCAAAGACACATATGCACGGCTCATTGTGACTCCATGCACACCCTATACTATCACATACACACATTCACACATGGCTCATTGTGAATCAGTGCACAGTCTGTAGTTCCAGGTATACACACACAGACACACACCTCAGTGGCTCTATGCAAAGCCCATACCATCTCACACACACACACACATACACAAACAGCTCACTGTGAATCAGTGTACAGTCTTCAGCTCCATGTACATACACACACAACACAACTTAGTGAATCAATGCAGAGACCATACCAGCATACACACACACATACATGTTGGGAGCCAAGAAGTTTTCGCCATTAGAAGATGGCCGACACCCTGCTTCTCTTCCTGATTTATGAGATAGAAGTTCGCGCCTAAAATGAAAGCGCGTGCACGCAGCACCAATGATGATTAGCCAAGTACTTCCCTCATTCTGAATCCCGCCCCCCTTTCTCTGCAGTGTATAAATACAGCTACCGCAGCAATAAAAGTTTGAGGCTTGATCAGGATTCTGTCTTGCCTCCATTCTTTCGCGTCTCCTGCCCTTCCCCCTTTTTTCAACCCCCACAGGTTCCTCCTCGGACTCACAAGGATTTGTCCTGCTGGTCGGGACTCCCGGGGACGCCCGGGGCCGTACACAATTGGCGCCCAACGTGGGGCTCGAGGAACGGATCCTGACGGAGGTAGCACGCTTACGAACGCCTGGCCAGGCACCCACTGAGCCGGCGCGAGACTTACTCGAAAGTGCAGCTTGATTAGGTCCCCAGAGGACTGGCCGCCCTTCGGCAGTCGTGACCTGAGGATAAGGTAAGTGGAGCTATAAATATGGGACAGGAATTGAGTTCCCATGGACTCTTTCTTCAGGGGATCGAGGATTCCCTCAAGATGCGGAAGATTAAGGCTAGAAAAAAAGATTTGCGTGAATTTTTTATGTTCTTGTCTGATGTTTGCCCATGGTTCCCACAGGAAGGGACAATATATAAAAAATGCTGGAATCGTGTAGGAAATTGTTTAAATGATTATTATCAAACCTTTGGGCCTTCTAAAGTGCCTGTGACTGCATTTTCGTATTGGAATTTAATTAGGGAGATTCTCATGGGTCATTTTTTTGACCCCGATGTCCAAAAGGTTGTAGAGACCGGGGAAACGATTCTTAAAGCAGCCTCTCGTCTCCATTCAGCTTGTCCATCCGTTACCATTGATATGGGTTCAAATGAAGAGTTCCCAAAAATTCCAGAAACCGGTCATCATTATCCCACAGATGATAAAGTTATCCCAAAGATTTATCCTTCCCTTACTGCTATTAAGGGTGATCCCAATGATGACCAGCTTTCCCCCCAAGATCAGGAAACTCTCGATGAGCAGGCTGCTCGTTATCATCGCAATGATGATCCCTGGGGATTCCCCCTTTTGAAGCCTCCACCATCTTATAATACTCCTCATCAGATGCCTGCCTTTAGCGCCCCTGCTCCCATTGCCCCCCTGATTGATCTCCTTCGACAGGCTAAGATGGCCTTAACCCAGGAAATTTCCTCTTTGAGAGATGTTTTACAACAAAAACGGGAACGCTTGGATCTCCTAAAGGAGCTTAAGGCCCTTGAGGTGGAGCTTACTTCTTTTAATGTCTCGAATGGTCCCAATAAACCCCCGCTTCGACAAAAACCAGGATCCATTAAGTTAGCCTTCCCTGTTACTCGCAGTCAAAATTTACCCACTCAAGGTGAAATTCAAGCTGAAGATAGTGAGGAAGGGGAAGAGGAAGAGGGAGAAGAATCTCCTGAACCTGATGAGGGACCAGATATTCATAATTCTTCTGGGGGCGGCCCTTTTGAACATAAATATCGCCGCCTCAATTTAAAACATATAAAAGATTTAAAATCTGCTGTCAATAATTATGGGCCCACAGCCCCTTATACATTGGCAATCTTGGAGGGATTAAGCGATCGCTGGCTGACCCCAAATGATTGGCTTACCCTGGCTCGGGCCACCCTTTCTGGGGGAGATTTTGTTTTATGGCGCACTTTATATTTCCCAAAATCACTTCTGCTGTTCCTCTGGGAGATGCTGCCCTAGTATTCACTGATGGATCATCATCCGGTGTTGCTGTATTTGTTATAAATAATCAGCCCTATAGGGTACAGTCCCCCTTTTTATCAGCACAACTTGTTGAGCTTTTTGCCATTCTTCAGATTTTTGAGATGTTACAGAATATCCCCTTTAATTTATATACGGACAGCTCATATATAGCTTTGTCCGTCCCCCTTTTAGAAACTGTTCCATATATTAAACCCTCTTCCAATGCTGTTCCCCTTTTTCAACAGCTTCAAAGTCTTATACTTCGAAGACAAGCGCCTTTTTTTATTGATCATCTTAGGGCTCATACAGATCTTCCTGGACTCCTCTCTCAGGGCAATGATTTAGCTGATAAAAATGCCCGCCTGATGTGCACCGTAACCTCTGATTCTGTTTCTCAAGTTACTCAATTTCATCAGCTACATCATGTTAATGCACATACTCTTCGCTTAATGTTTAAGCTTACTCGAGAACAATCAAGACAAATTGTAAAAAATTGTCCAGGGTGTGTTACATTTTTACCTCTTCCACATCTTGGGGTAAACCCAAGAGGTCTATTACCTAATGAAATCTGGCAGATGGATGTTACCCATCTTGCTAAATTTGGAAAATTAAAATTTATTCATGTGTCCATTGATACCTTTAGCGGCTTTATATATGCCTCCCTTCAGGGAGGAGAAGCCACAAAAAACATTATTTCACATGTGCTCCAATGTTTTACAGTTTTAGGCAAGCCTCAAATAATTAAAACAGATAATGGGCCTGGGTATACCTCCCAGGCTTTCCAAGATTTTTGCACCTGGCTTCAAATAAAACATCTTACGGGAATTCCATATAACCCCCAGGGTCAAGGCATAGTAGAAAGAGCCCATCAAACCCTTAAAAATACCATTTCCAAGCTTAAAAATAATGATTTAACTGCTACAAAAAATTCCCCCAAAAATATTCTTAGTCATGCCCTGTTTGTAATTAATTTTTTACAATTAGATAATAATGGTAGATCTGCCGCCGATCGCCTTTGGCATCAAGAAACTAAAAATCAATATGCACAAGTTATGTGGAAAGACCCTTTGACCTTTAAATGGCATGGACCCGATCCACTCCTCATCTGGGGGAGGGGATCCGCATGTGTATATAATACCAAAGAAGGTGGAGCACGCTGGTTGCCTGAGCGCCTTATTAAACCTATAAGTTCTATAAAGTAATAAATTTTATCCAGGGCCCTTTTCCCTGAGATTGTATTTCTTTTTCTTTTTCAGAAAAAGATGGAGACCCTCCTAATATTGAAAGAGTGGCAGAGACGACATGAGCTATCCGTTGTGACCCTGATCCTGTCATCTTTGCTGGTTGTTGGACAGGCTGAAAGCACTCCCCACTTGCCTCAAAATTTAACCTGATACATTACCATCGCCTCGCCATTACAGAAGCAGAACCAAAGGATGATTCTGGCTGCCCCTCCACTGGAGCAGCATGAAACAGAGACATGCCTACCCCCCTCTTTGATGGAGGGTATGGGTACCGAGTTGAGTGTGGCAGCAAAGCATGCACAAGGGAAAACGTGTATATATGTATATACAAGGTAATCTCTGTTATTCCCTGTGAGTATACCTGAATTATGATAGAGGTTGGTATCTAAACATTGTTTTTGGCTTTTAGTAGCTAAGATTATCTTTGGCTCTGCCTCTCCTCCCCAAAAGATACCAAGAGCCGATGAGTGTGGACACACATACCTTGTCCACGGGAGGATTCAGGTCACTACTCCCTCACTCGGTTAATGCTCACCTCCTTAAAAGAAATAAAAAGGGAGGAGATGTTGGGAGCCAAGAAGTTTTCGCCATTAGAAGATGGCCGACACCCTGCTTCTCTTCCTGATTTATGAGATAGAAGTTCGCGCCTAAAATGAAAGCGCGCGCACGCAGCACCAATGATGATTAGCCAAGTACTTCCCTCATTCTGAATCCTGCCCCCCTTTCTCTGCAGTGTATAAATACAGCTACCGCAGCAATAAAAGTTTGAGGCTTGATCAGGATTCTGTCTTGCCTCCATTCTTTCGCGTCTCCTGCCCTTCCCCCTTTTTTCAACCCCCACAGGTTCCTCCTCGGACTCACAAGGATTTGTCCTGCTGGTCGGGACTCCCGGGGACGCCCGGGGCCGTACACACATACACACACCTGAGACTCAATGCTCTGCCTATTCCAGCACACACACGCACAAACACGGATCACTGTGATTCAATGCCAGCCTGTATGTGCACACACACACAATCTCACACACACTGCCCTGTGACTCAATGCAGTGTATACCACCACACAGACACACACACACACGCACACACACCTCACTGTGAGTCAATGCCAAGCCCATACATGTAAACAGACACACACAACCATGGCTCACTGAGACTCAATGAACAGTGTATACTAGCTCATACAAACACAGGGCTCAATGTGAGTCAATGCATAGCCTATAACCGCACACACACACACAGAAACACCCCTTAATGTGGCTCAGTGCACAGCCTATTGTAGTACACATGCACACACACACACACACACACTGCTCAGTAATTCAATGCAAATCCCATATCAGTATACACATACACATACACTCACCTAGGTGTGACTCAATTCTCAGCCTACAGCAGCACACACACACACCTTACTGTGACTCATGCAGACTCCACAGCACCAAATACACAAACACTAACACAGGGCTGGGCTTCAATGCACAGTCCATACTAGCAAAGGCACACACACCACACCACACTGTGACTCAATGCTCAGATTATACCAGCACACACACACGGCTCACTGTGTCCTAGTGCACAGCATATAACATCACACACACACACACACCCCACACACTGTGACTCAATGCACAGCCTGTACCTGCACATACACAACACACCACACTCTGACAAAAAGTGCAGCCTATACCAGAACACACACACACACACACACCCCTCACTGTGACTCAATGCCAAGCCCATACATGTAAACAGACACACACAACCATGGCTCACTGAGACTCAATGAACTGTGTATACTAGCACATACAAACACAAGGCTCAATGTGAGTCAATGCATAGCCTATACCCGCACACACACACCCAGAAACACACCTTAATGTGGCTCATTGCACAGCCTATAGCAGTACACACACTCACACACACACACACACACTGCTCAGTGATTCAATGCAAATCCCATATCAGTATATACATACACATACACTCACCTAGGTGTGACTCAATTCTCAGCCTATAGCAGCACACACACACACCTTACTGTGACTCATGCAGACTCTACAGCACCAAATACACAAACACTAACACAGGGCTGGGATTCAATGCACAGTCCATACCAGCAAAGGCACACACACCACACCGCACTGTGACTCAATGCTCAGATTATACCAGCACACACACACGGCTCACTGTGTCCTAGTGCACAGCATATAACATCACACACACACACACACACACACACCACACACTGTGACTCAATGTGCAGCCTGTACCTGCAAATACACACACACACCTCTCACTGTGACAAAAAGTGCAGCCTATACCAGCACACACACACACACACACTCCTCAATGTGACACAATGGTCAGCCTATACCAGAACACACAGACACACACACCTCTCACTCTGACTCAATGCACAACCTATACCAGCGTGCACACACAATCACATGGCACAGTGAATCAAGGCACCATTTTAACAGCACATGCACACAGACCTCAGAGGGACTCAAACCTCAGCCTATACCAGAACACACACACACACACACACAAACATGCACAGATGCAGACCTCACTGCGACTCTATGCACTGCGTATACAAGAACACACACACACACCAACACGCACTCACACATGGCTCACAGGTACTCAATCAATCGCCTATACCAGCACAAAAACACACAGCTCGCTGTGACTCAATGCAGTCTGTATCACCACACACTCACACACACAACCATGTGTCAATAAAGCCCATACCAGCACACAAACTCACATTCACACACACCCACACCTGACTGTGACTGAAAACGCTTCCTGTACCAGCACACACACACACAAACACCTCACTGTGACTCAATGCACAGCCTATATGAGCACACACATACACACACAGCTCACAGTGACTCAATACAGAGTCTATACCAGCACACACACAGACACACACACACACAGCCCACTCTGTCTCAATGGTCATCCAGTGCCAGCACACACACACACACACACACACACACACACACTCGTTCAGGTCAAAGTGGATAAAACCACAGTCCACACCATCACAGACACACACACACCGCACTACTCACTGTGACACAATGCACAGTCTACACCAGCAAATACACACACACACATACACACACACACCTCCCACACATTTAACTCTGTCTCAGTGCTGTGACTATACCAGCTCCCAACACACACATGGTTCACTGTGACTCAATGCACAGACAATAACTGTACACAGACACACACATACACACACATATGGCTCAGTTTGCCCTAAAGAACAGTCTGTAGCACTACATACACACATGCACACCTCAGTGACTCAATGTTCAGCCTGTACCATCACACACACACACGCATACACAAATACACATACACACACAAATATGGCTCGCTGTGATTCAATGCACAACCCATAACACAACACAGAGACACCCTTCACCATGACTCGAATCGCAGCCTGTACCTGCACATACACATGAAAAGACCCACGTTCTCTGACTCAATTCACAGCCTAATGCAGCACACACACACACACACACACAAACAGAACCATCACTGTAACTCAATGCACCTCCTATACCAGCATAAACACATGGCTCACTGTGAATCAATGCACAACCTATACAAGAACACACACACACTCACTCACACATACCTGACTGTGACTCAGTGAACCACCTACTGCAGCAAACAAACACACACAAACATACATGGCTTACTTAGACTCAATGCACTGCCTGTACCAGCACACACACACACACCTCAATGTGACACAATGGTCAGCCTATACCAGAACACGCAGACACACACACACATCACTGTGACTCAATGAACAGACTATACCAGCGTGCACACAAACACACAGCACTGTGACACAATGTACAATGTATACCAAAACACACAAGCATACACACACACCTCAGTGTGACTCAATGCACAGCCTATACCAGCACACACACATACACACCTGCACAGATACAGCGTTCACTGTGACTCAATGCACAGCCTATAGAAGAACACACACACATACCAACATGCACACACACATGGCTGACCGTGACTTAATCAATCGCCTACACCAGCACACACACTCACAGCTCGCTGTGACTCAATGCAGTCTGTATCCTCACACACTCTCACACACACCCTTGAGTCAATAAAGTCCATACCAGCACAATAAAACCCTTACCAGCACACAAACTCACATGCACATACACACACCTGACTGTGACTGAAAACGCTTCCTGTACCAGCACACACACACAAGAACACCTCACTGTGACTCAATGTACAGCCTATACGAGCACACACATACACACACAGCTCACAGTGACTCAATACAGAGTCTATACCAGCACACACACAGACACACACACACACACAGCCCACTCTGTCTCAATGGTCATCCAGTGCCAGCACACACAAACACACACACACACACACACTCGTTCAGGTCAAAGATGATAAAACCACGGTCCACACCATCACAAACACACTCACACTGCACTACTCACTGTGACACAATGCACACTCTACACCAGCAAATACACACACACACATACACACACCTCCCACACATTTAACTGGGACTCAGTGCTGTGACTATACCAGCTCCCCACACACACACATGGCTCACTGTGACTCAATGCACAGCCAATTACTGTACACAGAAACACACATACACACACATATGGCTCAGTTTGACCTAACGAACTGTCTCTAGCACTACATACACACATGCACACCTCACTGACTCAATGTTCAGCCTGTACCATCACACACACACACACACACAAATACACATACACACAAAAATACGGCTCACTGTGATTCAATGCACAGCCTATAACACCACCCAGAGACACCCATCACTGTGACTCAAACCGCAGCCTGTACCTGCACATACACACAAAAAGACTCACCTTCTGTGACTCAATTCAAAGCCTACTGCAGCACACACACACACACAGACACACAAACACAACCATCACTGTGACTCAGTGCACCTCCTATACCAGCATACACACATGGCTCACTGTGAATCAATGCACAGCCTATACAAGAACATACAAACACTCACTCACACATACCTGACTGTAACTCAGTGAACCACCTATAGCAGCACACACACACACACACACACAAACATACACAGCTCACTTGGACTAAATGCACTGCCTCTACCAGCACACACACACACACATATATGACTCACTGACTCAATGCACAGCCTGTACTGGCACACACACAAGGCTTACTGTGACTCAGTGCACAGTCTACACCAGCATACAAACACATGGCTCACTGTGACACAATGGAAAGCCTATGCCAGCACACACACACAGAGACACATGCATGGCTCTCTCTGATTCAATGCATGTACTATACCATCACATACACACACACACACACACGCACAGTCACTGTGACACAATGCACAGCTTATACCACAACACCCATGCAAAGACACATATGCACGGCCCATTGTGACTCCATGCACACCCTATACTATCACATACACACATTCACACATAGCTCATTTTGAATCAGTGCACAGTCTGTAGTACCAGGTATACACACAGACACACACTTCAGTGACTCAATACAAAGCCCATACCATCAGACACACACACACATACACACACAGCTCACTGTGAATCAGTGTACAGTCTTCAGCTCCATGTACATACACACACAACACACCTTAATGAATTAATGCAGAGACCATACCAGAATACGCACACACATACACACACCTGATACTCAATGCTCTGCCTATTCCAGCACACACACGAACACACGCACACATATGGTTCACTCTGAATCAATTCCAGCCTGTAAGTGCACACACACACACTCTCACACACACTGCCGTGTGACTCAATGCAGTTAATACCACCACGCAGACACACACACACACCTCACTGTGACTCAATGCCAAACCCATACAAGTAAACAGACACACACAACCATGGCTCACTGAGACTCAATGAACAGTGTATACTAGCACATACAAACACAAGGCTCAATGTGAGTCAATGCATAGCCTATACCCGCACACACACACACAAAAACACACCTTAATGTGGCCCAGTGCACAGCCTGTTGCAGTACACACACACACACACACACACACAAACACACACACCGCTCAGTGAATCAATGCAAATCCCATATCAGTATACACATACACTCACCTAGGTGTGACTCAATTCTCAGCCTATGGCAGCACACACACACACCTTACTGTGACTCATGCAGATTCTACAGCACCAAATACACAAACACTAACACAGGGCTGGGATTCAATGCACAGTCCATAACAACAAAGGCACACACACCACACCACACTGTGACTCAATGGTCAGATTATACCAGCACACACACACGGCTCACTGTGTCCTAGTGCACAGCATATAACATCACACACACACACACCCCACACTGTGACTCAATGCGCATCCTTTACCGGCACATACACACACACACCTCAATGTGACACAATGGTCAGCCTATACCAGAACACGCAGACACACACACACATCACTTTGACTCAATGCACAGTCTATACCAGCATGCACACAAACACACAGCACTCTGACTCAATGTACAATGTATACCAAAACACACAAGCATACACACACACCTCAGTGGGACTCAATGCACAGCCTATACCAGCACACACACATACACACCTGCAGAGATAGAGGGTTCACTGTGACTCAATGCACAGCCTATAGAAGAACACACACACATACCAACATGCACACACACATGGCTGACAGTGACTCAAGCAATCGCCTATACCAGCACACACACACATGACTCACTGTGACTCAATGCAGTCTTTAGCACAACAAACACAGACACACACACGCCATTGAATCAATGAAAGCCCACCAACACACACACTCTCATACACACACACACAGGGCTCACTGTGACTCAATGCACAGTCTGTATCACCACACACACACATACAACTCAGTTACTCAATGCAAAGACCATACGAGCACACACACACACACACACACACACATAACTGATTAAATGCTCCACACATACTAGTGCACACACACACAGACATGCTCACTGTGATTCAAGGCACAGTCTATATGAGCACATTAACACACAAACAACTCATTTTGACTCAATGCGCAGTCTACAGCAGCACACACACACACATAACCCACTGTGACTCAATCCACAGCCTATATCCGCACACAGACACACACAAGGCTCACTGTGACTCAGTGAAGTCTGTAGAAACACACACACACACACAAACACACACATACACCTCAGTGACTCAAAGCAAACCCATACGAACACTCACAGACACACACCTAACTGTGATTCAGTGCTCAACCTCTACCAGCACACAGACGCACACACAGACACACACACACATGAATGGCTCATTCTGACATAATGTACAGTTCTTACCAGCACAAACACATGCAACACGTCTCACTGTAACTCAATGCTCAGACTGTACTTGCACACACACAAGGTTCCCTGTGAGTCAATACACAGCCTATACCAGCAGAGACACACACACACTGCTCTCTATGACACAGTGCACATCCTGTACCATCACACACACACACAGCTTATTGTGATGCAATACAGATGCTACACAACCAAATACACACACACACGCACAGCTCACTGTGATTCCATGCAGACTCCATACCAGTGCACAACAACACACAACACACAACTCAGTGTGATTCAATGCTCACTTTATACGAAAACACACATAGACACACACACGGTTCCCTGTGACTCAGTGCACAGGATATGCTAGCAGACATGCACACACAGAGAAGCACATATGACAAACTGTGAGTCAATCCACAGCCCATACCTCCACACACGCACACACACTGACACTCAAAAACACAGCTCAGTGTGATTCAATGCAAATCCTATACCAGAAGGTGCACACACACACACACACACGCTCACACACCTCCCTATGAATCAGTGCATAGCGTATATCATCACACACAAACACCTCACTGTGACTCAATGTGCTGCCTCTACCTGCACATACACACACAAACAACTCAATATGACTCAATGTGCAGGCTGTACCAGCACACACACACACACACATGTGCACACACACCTCGGTGTACCTCAATTGTCAGCCTATATCGGAACACACAGACATACACACCTCTCACTCTGACTCAATGCACAACCTACAATAGCGTGCACACACACTCACATGACACAGTGAATCAAGGCACCATTTTAACAGCACATGCACACACACCTCAGAGGGACTCAGAGCTCAGCCTATACCAGCACACACACACACACACATACACATGCACAGATACAGACCTCACTGCGACTTAATGCACAGCCTATACCAGAACACACACACACACCAACACGCACTCACACATGGCTCACTGGTACTCAATGAATCACCTATACAGGCACACACACACACACAGCTCGCTGTGACTCAATGCAGTCTGTATCACCACACACTTACACACACACCCATGAGTCAATAAAGCCCATACCAGCACAATAAATCCCATACCAGCACAAAAACTCACATGCACACACACACACACCTGACTGTGACAGAAAACGCTTCCTGTACCAGCACACACACACAAAAACACCTCAGTGTGACTCAATGCACAGCCTATACGAGCACACACATACACACACAGCTCACAGTGACTCAATACAGAGTCTATAACAGCACACAGACAGACACACACACACACAGCCCACTCTGTCTCAATGGTCATCCAGTGCCAGCACACACACACACACACACACACACACACTCGTTCAGGTCAAAGTGGATAAAACCACAGTCCACACCATCACGGACACACAGACACTGCACTACTCACTGTGAATCAATGCACAGTCTACACCAGCAAATACACACACACACATACACACACAACTCCCACACATTTAACTCTGACTCAGTGCTGTGACTATACCAGCTCCCCACACACACATGGTTCACTGTGACTCAATGCAGCACCAATAACTGTAAACAAACACACACATACACACACATATGGCTCAGTTTGACCTAACGAACAGTCTGTAGCACCACATACACATATGCACACCTCAGTGACTCAATGTTCAGCCTGTACCATCACACACACAAATGCATACACAAATACACATACACACACAAATATGGCTTGCTGTGATTCAATGCACAGCCTATAACACCACACAGAGACACCCATCACTGTGACTCAAACCGCATCCTGTACCTGCACATACACACACAAAGACTCACCTTCTGTGACTCAATTCACAGCCTACTGCACCACACATACACACACACAAACACAACCATCACTGTGACTCAATGCACCTGCTATACCAGCATAGACACATGGCTCACTGTGAATCAATGAACAGCCTATACAAGAACACACACACACTCACTCACACATATCTGACTGTGACTCAGTGAACCACCTATAGCAGCACACAAACACACAGAAGCATACATGGCAAACCTGGACTCATTGCACTGCCTATACCAGCACACACACACACACACACACATATATGACTCACTGACTCAATGCACAGCCTGTACTGGCACACACACAAGGGTTACTGTGACTCAATGCAGAGTCTAAGCCAGCATACAAACACATGGCTCACTGTGACTCAATGTAATGCCTATGCCAGCACACACACACAGAGACACATGCACGGCCCTCTCTGATTCAATGCACGTCCTATACCATCACATACACACACACACACACACGCACAGTCACTGTGACACAATGCACAGCCTATACCACAACACCCATGCAAAGACACATATGCATGGCTCATTGTGAATCCATGCACACCCTATACTATCACATACACACATTCACACATGGCTCATTGTGAATCAGTGCACAGTCTGTAGTTCCAGGTATACACACACAGACACACACCTCAGTGGCTCTATGCAAAGCCCATACCATCTCACACACACACACACATACACACACAGCTCACTGTGAATCAGTGTACAGTCTTCAGCTCCATGTACATACACACACAACACACCTTAGTGAATCAATGCAGAGACCATAACAGCATACAAACACACATACACACACGTGAGAGTCAATGCTCTGCCTATTCCAGCACACACACGCACACACGCACACACACGGATCACGGTGATTCAATGCCAGCCTGTATGTGCACACACACACACTCTCACACACACCGCCGTGTGACTCAATGCAGTTTATACCACCACACAGACACACAGACACACACACACACCTCACTGTGACTCAATGTCAAGCCCATACAAGTAAACAGACACACACAACATTGGCTCACTGAGACTCAATGAACAGTGTATACTAGCACATACAAACACAAGGCTCAATGTGAGTCATTGCATAACCTATACCCGCACACACACACACAGAAACACCCCTTAATGTGGCTCAATGCACAGCCTATTTCAGTACACACACACACACACACAAACACACACACACACTGCTCAGTAATTCAATGCAAATCCCATATCAGTATACACATACACATACACTCACCTAGGTGTGACTCAATTCTCAGCCTATAGCAGCACACACACACACCTTACTTTGACTCATGCAGACTCTACAGCACCAAATACACAAACACTAACACAGGGCTGGGATTCAATGCACAGTCCATACCAGCAAAGGCACACACACCACACCACACTGTGACTCAATGCTCAGATTATACCAGCACACACACACGGCTCACTGTGTCCTAGTGCACAGCATATAACATCACACACACACACCCCCCACACTGTGACTCAATGCGCAGCCTGTACCTGCACATACACACACACACCACACTGTGACAAAATTGCAGTCTATACCAGCACACACACACACACACACACACCTCAATGTGACACAATGGTCAGCCTATACCAGAACATGCAGACACACACACACATCACTGTGACTCAATGCACAGACTATACCAGCGTGCACACAAACACACAGCACTCTGACTCAATGTACAATGTATACCAAAACACACAAGCATACACACACACCTCAGTGTGACTCAATGCACAGCCTATACCAGCACACACACATACACACCTGCAGAGATAGAGGGTTCACTGTGACTCAATGCACAGCCTATAGAAGAACACACACACATACCAACATGCACACACACATGGCTGACCGTGACTCAATCAATCGCCTATACCAGCACACACACACATGACTCACTGTGACTCAATGCAGTCTTTACCACAACAAACACAGACACACACACCCCATTGAATCAATGAAAGCCCACCAACACACACACTCTCATACACACACACACACACACGGCTTACTGTTACTGAATGCACACTTTGTATCACCACACACACACGTACACCTCAGTTACTCAATTAAAAGACCATATGAGCCCACATACACACACACACAGCTTCTTGTGATGCAATACAGACTCTACACAACCAAATACACACACACACACACACACACAGCTCACTGTGATTCCATGCAGACTCCATACCAGTGCACAAAAACACACAGCACACAACTCAGTGTGATTCAATGCTCAGTTTATACCAAAACACACATAGGGACACACACGGTTCTCTGTGACTCAGTGCACAGTCCATACAAGCACCACACGCACACTCACAGGTCACCCTTATCAAAGCACAGCCTACCCAAACAAACACACACAAACAGTTCAAAGTGACTCAATGCACAGGCTATACCAGCACACACACATATACACACACAGCTTACTGTGACACAATACAGTCTCTACACCACCAAATACACACACACACATGCACAGCTCGATGTGATTCCATGCACATTCCATGCCAGTGCATACAGACACACAAAACACACCTCAGTTTGACTCAATGCTCACAGTATGCCAAAACATACATAGACACACACACACGGCTCCCTGTTACTCAGTGTACAGTGTATGCTAGCAGAGTTACACACACAAAGAAACACACATGGCTCACCGTGAATCAATACACAGCCTGTACCTCCACACACACACACATACAAACACTCACACACACCTTAGTGTGACTCAATGCAAAGCATATACCAGCACGTGCACTCACACACACACTCACCTCCCTGTGACTCAGTACATAGCATATAACATTCCACACACACACACACACACACCTCACTGTGACTGAATGCACAGCCTGTACCAACACACACACATACAAAAACTCAAACATGGTTGTGACTCAATGTACAATCCACACCAGCACATACACACATACGACACCTGTGTGGGTCAATGCTCAGTTTATACCAGCACAACAACACGGCTCACTGTGACTCAGTGAACAGCGTATGACATCACACACACACAAACATATACCTCGCTGGGACTCAATGCACAGCCTGTACCTGCACATAAACACACACACACATCACTGTGATGCGATATGCAGCCTATACCAGCACACACACACACACACAAAAGTGTGACTAAATGGTCAGCCAGTATGAGAACACACGGACATACACATCCCACACTGTGACATAATGCACAGTCTATACCAGCCTGCACACACTCACACGACACTGTGACTCAATGCACAATCTGGAATAGCCCACACAGGCACACATACACACCTTATTGTGAATCAATGCACAGCCTATATGTGAACACACACACATACCAACATGCACTCACACATGTCTCACGGTGACTCAATCGCCTATGCAAGCAAACATACATGCCTCACTGTGAGTCAGTGCCCACTCCATACCAGCACCAAACACACAACACAGCTCACTGTGACTCAAGGCACAGTGTATGGCAGCACACACACACGCAGACACACTCATACCCACATCTCATTGTGCCTCTAAGCCTGTGAAAGCACACGCACAATGAAACAAACACCCCTCACTGTGACTAACTGCACATCCCATACCAGGGCACTCACACACACATGGCTGACTGTTAAGCAATGCACACTCTATACCAGGACACACACACACACACTCACGGCTCCCTGTGACTCTGCACAGGATATGCTAGCAGACATACACACACAGAGAAGCACATATGGCAAACTGTGAGTCAATCCACAGCCCATACCTCCACACACGCACACACGCTGACACTCAAAAACACAGCTCAGTGTGATTCAATGCAAATCCTATACCAGAAAGTGCACACACACACACAAACACACAAACCTCCCTATGAATCATTGCATAGCATATATCATCACACACAAACAACTCAGTGTGACTCAATGTGCTGCCTCTACCTGCACATACACACACAAACAACTCAATATGACTCAATGTGCAGGCTGTACCAGCACACACACACACACATGTGCACACACACCTCGGTGTGCCTCAATTGTCAGCCTATACTGGAACACACAGACATACACACCTCTCACTCTGACTCAATGCACAACCTATACCAGCGTGCACACACACTCACATGGCACAGTGAATGAAGGCACCATTTTACCAGCACATACACACACACCTCAGAGGGACCCAAAGCTCAGCCTATACCAGCACACACACACACACACATGCAAAGATGCAGGCCTCACTGTGACTCAATGCACAGCCTATACCAGAACACACACACACACCAACACGCACTCACAAATGGCTCTCTGGTACTCAATCACCTATACCGGCACACACACACACAGCTCGCTGTGACTCAATGCAGTCTGTATCACCACACACTCACACACACACCCATGAGTCAATAAATCCCATACCAACACAATGAAGCCCATACCAGCACACAAACTCACATGCACACACACACACACCCGTTTGTGACAGATAATGCTTCCTGTACCAGCACACACAAAAAAAAACACCTCACTGTGACTCAATGCACAGCCTATATGAGCACACACATACACACACAGCTCACAGTGACTCAATACAGAGTCTATACCAGCACACACACAGACACACACACACACAGCCCACTCTGTCTCAATGGTCATCCAGCGCCAGCAAACACACACACACAAACACACACACTCGTTCAGGTCAAAGTGGATAAAACCACAGTCCACACCATCACAGACACACATACACTGCACTACTCACTGTGACTCAATGCACAGTCTACACCAGCAAATACACACACACACATACACACACAACTCCCACACATTTAACTCTGACTCAGTGCTGTGACTATACCAGATCCCCACACACACATGGTTCACTGTGACTCAATGCACAGCAAATAACTGTACACACACACACATATACACACACAAATGTCTCAGTTTAACCTAACGAACAGTCTGTAGCACCACATACACACATGCAGACCTCAGTGACTCAATATTCAGCCTGTACCATCACACACACACACACACATACACAAATACACATACACACACAAATATGGCTCGATGTGATTCAATGCACAGCCTATAACACCACACTAGACACCCATCACTTTGACTCAAACCGCAGCCTGTACCTGCACATACACACACAAAGACCCACCTTCTGTTACTAAATTCACAGACTACTGCAGCACACACACACACACAGACACAGACAAACAGAACCAATACTGTGACTCAATCCACCTCCTATACCAGCTTACACACATGGCTCACTGTGAATCAATGCACAGCCTATACAGGAACACACACACACTCACTCACACATACCTGAGTGTGACTCAGTGAACCACCTCTAGCAGCACACAAACACACACAAACATACACGGCTCACTTGGACTCATTCCACTGCCTATACCAGCACACACACACACACACACACACACACACACACATATATGACTCACTGACTCAATGCACAACTTGTACTGGCACACACACAAGGCTTACTGTGACTCAATGCAGAGTCTAAACCAGCATACAAACACATGGCTCACTGTGATTCAATGTAATGCCTATGCCAGCACACAGACACAGAGACACATGCATGGCTCTCTCTGATTCAATGCACGGACTATACCATCACATACACACACACACACACACACACACACGTACAGTCACTGTGACACAATACACAGCCTATACCACAACACCCATGCAATTCACATATGCACGGCTCATTGTGACTCCATGAACACCCTATACTATCACATACACACATTCACACGTGGCACATTGTGAATCAGTGCACAGTCTGTAGTTCCAGGTATACACACCCGGACACACACCTCAGTAGCTCTATGCAAAACCCATACCATCACACACACACACACATACACACACAGCTCACTGTGAATCAGTGTACAGTCTTCAGCTCCATGTACATACACACACAACACACCTTAGTGAATGAATGCAGAGACCATAACAGCATACACACACAAATACACACACCTGAGACTCAATGCTCTGCCTATTCCAGCACACACACGCACACACATGGATCACTGTGACTCAATACCAGCCTGTATGTGCGCACACACACACTCACACACACACCGCCATGTGACTCAATGCAGTTTATACCACCACACAGACACACAGACACACACACACACCTCACTGTGACTCGGTGCCAAGCCCATACAAGTAAACAGACACACACAACCATGGCTCACTGAGACTCAATGAAGCCTGTATACTAGCACATACAAACACAAGGCCCAATGTGAGTCAATGCATAGCCTATACCCACACACACACACACACAGAAACTCACCTTAATGTGGCTCAGTGCACAGCCTATAACAGTACACACACACACACACACACACACACACACACACTGCTCAGTAATTCAATGCAAATCCCGTATCAGTATACACATACACATACACTTGCCTAGGTGTGACTCAATTCTCAGCCTATAGCAGCACACACACACACCTTACTGTGACTCATGCAGACTCTACAGCACCAAATACACAAACACTAACAAGGGCTGGGATTAAATGCACAGTCCATACCAGCAAAGGCACACACACCACACCACACTGGTACTCAATGCTCAGATTATACCAGCACACACACACGGCTCACTGTGTCCTAGTGCACAGCATACAACATCACACACACACACCCCCCACACTGTGACTCAAGGCGCAGCCTGTACCTGCAAATACACACACACAACCCTGTGACAAAAAGTGCAGTCTATACCAGCACACACACACACACACACACACACAAACCTCAATGTGACAATATGGTCAGCCTATACCAGAACACGCACACACACACACTTCTCAGTGTGACTCAATGCACAGCCTATACCAGCACACACACATACACACCTGCACAGATACAGGATTCACTGTGACTAAATGCACAGCCTATAGAAGAACACACACACATACCAACATGCACACACACATGGCTGACCGTGACTCAATCAATCGCCTATACCAGCACACACACACATGACTCACTGTGACACAATGCAGTCTTTAGCACAACAAACACAGACACACACACCCCATTGAATCAATGAAAGCCCACCAACACACACACTCTCATACACACTCACACAAGGCTCACTATGACTCAATGCACAGTCTGTATCACCACACACACACATACACCTCAGTTACTCAATGCAAAGACCATACGAGCACACACACACACACACATAACTGATTATGCTCCACACATACTAGTGAACACACACACAGACATACTCACTGTGATTCAAGGCACAGTCTATACGAGCACATTAACACACAAACAACTCATTTTGACTCAATGCGCAGTCTACAGCAGCACACACACACACATAACTCACTGTGACTCAATCCACAGCCTATATCAGCACACAGACACACACAAGGCTCACTGTGACTCAATGAAGTCTGTAGCACCACACACACAAACACAAACACACACATACACCTCAGTGACTCAATGCAAACCCATACGAACACTCACAGACACACACCTAACTGTGATTCAGTGGTCAACCTCTACCAGCACACAGAGGCACACACAGACACACACACACATGCATGGCTCATTCTGACATAATGTACAGTTCTTACCAGCACAAACACATGCAACACATCTCACTGTAACTCAATGCTCAGACTGTACTTGCACACACACACGGTGCCCTGTGAGTCAATGCACAGCCTATACCAGCAGAGACACACACACACTGCTCTCTATGACACAGCGCACATCCTGTACCATCACACACACACACAGCTTATTGTGATGCAATACACACTCTACACAACCAAATACACACACACACGCACAGCTCACTGTGATTCCATGCAGACTCCATACCAGTGCACAAAAACACACAGCACACAACTCAGTGTGATTCAATGCTCACTTTATAACAAAACACAGATAGACACACACACGGTTCCCTGTGACTCAGTGCACAGTCCATACCAGCACCGCACACACACTCACAGATCACCTTGAATCAAAGCACAGCCTGCCCCAGCAAACACACACACAGTTCACTTTGACTCAATGCACAGGCTATACCAGCACACACACATATACACACACAGATTACTGCAACACAATACAGAATCTACAACACCAAATACACACACACACACATGCACAGCTCCATGTGACTCCATGCACATTCCATGCCAGTGCATACAGACACACAAAACACACCTCAGTTTGACTCAATGCTCACAGTATGCCAAAACATACATAGACACACACACACGGCTCCCTGTTACTCAGTGCACAGTGTATGCTAGCAGAGTTACACACACAAAGAAACACACATGGCTCACTGTGAATCAATACACAGCCTGTACCTCCACACAAAAACACACATACAAACACACACACACAGCTTAGTGTGACTCAATGCAAAGCATATACCAGCACGTGCACTCACATGCACACTCACCACCCTGTGACTCAGTGCATAGCATATAACATCCACACACACACACACACCTCACTGTGACTGAATGCACAGCCTGTATCAGAACACACACATACAAAAACTCACACATGGTTGTGACTCAATGTACAATCCACACCAGCACATACACACACACAACACCTGTGTGATTCAATGCTCAGTTTATACCAGCACAACCACACGGCTCACTGTGACTCAGTGCACAGCGTATGACATCACACACACACACACACACATACACCTCACTGTGACTCAATGCACAGCCTGTACCTGCACATAAACACACACACACATCACTGTGATGCGATATGCAGCCTATACCAGCACACACACACACACCGAAGTGTGACTAAATGGTCAGCCTATATGATGACACACAGACACACTCATCCCTCACTGTGACACAATACACAGTCTATACCAGCCTGCACACACTCACACGACACTGTGACTCAATACACAATCTGTAATAGCCCACACACGCACACATACACACCTTATTGTGAATCAATGCACAGCCTATATGTGAACACACACATACTAACATGCACTCACACATGTCTCACGGTAACTCAATCGCCTATACAAGCAAACACACATGGCTCACTGTGAGTCAGTGCCTACTCCATACCAGCAACAAACACACAACACAGCTCACTGTGACTCAAGGCACAGTGTATGGCAGCACACACACACACAGACATACTCATACCCACATCTCATTGTGCCTCTAAGCCTGTGAAAGCACACGCACAATGAAAAAAACACCCCTCACTGTGACTCACTGCACATGCTATACCAGTGCACTCACACACACACACACATGGCTGACTGTGAATCAATGCACACTCTATAACAGGACACACACGCACACACACACACGGCTCCCTGTGACTCAGTGCACAGGATATGCTAGCAGACATACACACACAGAGAAGCACATATGGCAAACTGTGAGTCAATCCACAGCCCATACCTCCACACACGCACACATACTGACACACAAAAACACAGCTCAGTGTGATTCAATGCAAATCCTATACCAGAAAATGCACACACACACACACACACACACAAACCTCCCCATGAATCAGTGCATACCACATAACATCACACACATACACCTCACTGTGACTCAATATATTGTCTCTACCTGCACATACACACACAAACAACTCAATATGACTCAATGTGCAGGCTGTACCAGCACACACACACACACTTGTGCACACACACCTCAGTTTGCCTCAATTGTCAGCCTATACCAGAACACACAGACACACACACCTCTCACTCTGACTCAATGCACAGCCTATACCAGCGTGCACACACACTCATATGGCACAGTGAATCAAGGCACCATTTTAACAGCACATGCACACACACCTCAGAGGGACTCAAAGCTCAGCCTATACCAGAACTCACACACACACACACACACACACACACATGCCCAGATGCAGACCTCGCTGTGACTCTATGCACAGCCTATACAAGAACACACACACACACCAACACACACTCACACATGGCTCACAGGTACTCAATCAATCTCCTATACCAGCACACACACACACAGCTCGCTGTGACTCAATGCAGTCTGTATCACCACACACTCACACACACAACCATGTGTCAATAAAGCCCATACCAGCACACAAACTCATATGCACACACACCCACACCTGACTGTGACTGAAAACGCTTCCTGTACCAGCACACACAAACACAAACACCTCACTGTGAATAAATGCACAGCCTATATGAGCACAACATACACACACAGCTCACAGTGACTCAATACAGAGTCTATACCAGCACACACAGACACACACACACACACACACTCATTCAGGTCAAAGTGGATAAAACCACAGTCCACACCATCACAGACACACACACACCGCACTGCTCACTGTGACACAATGCACAGTCTACACCAGCAAATACACACACACACATACACACACAACTCCCACACATTTAACTCTGACTCAGTGCTGTGACTATACCAGCTCCCCACACACACATGGTTCACTGTGACTCAATGCACAGCCAATAACTGTACACACACACACATACACACATATATGGCTCAGTTTGACATAAAGAACAGTCTGTAGCACCACATACACACATGCACACCTCAGTGACTCAATGTTCAGCCTGTACCATCACACACATACACGCATACACAAATACACATACACACACTAATATGGTTCGCTGTGATTCAATGCACAGCCTACAACACCACCCAGAGACACACGTCACCGTGACTCGAACCGCAGCCTGTACCTGCACATACACACAAAAAGACCCACGTTCTCTGACTCAATTCACAGCCAAAATCAGCACACACACACACATACACACAAACACAACCATCACTGTGACTCAATGCACCTCCTATACCAGCATAAACACATGGCTCACTGTGAATCAATGCACAACCTATACAAGAACACACACACACTCATTCACACAGACCTGACTGTGACTCAGTGAAGCACCTACTGCAGCAAACAAACACACACAAATATACATGGCTCACTTAGACTCAATGCATTGCCTATACCACCACACACACACAAACACACACACACATATATGACTCACTGACTCAATGCACAGCCTGTACTGGCACACACACAAGGCTTACTGTGACTCAATGCAGAGTCTACACCAGCATACAAACACATGACTCACTGTGACTCAATGTAATGTCTATGCCAGCACACACACACAGAGACACATGCATGGCTCTCTCTGATTCAATGCACGTCCTATACCGTCACATACACACACACAAACACACACACACGCACAGTCACTGTGACAAAATGCACAGCCTATACCAGAACACCCATGCAAAGACACATATGCACGGCCCATTGTGACTCCATGCACACCCTATACTATCACATACACACATTCACAAATGGCTCACTGTGAATCAGTGCACAGTCTGTAGTTCCAGGTATACACACACAGACACACACCTCAGTGACTCAATGCAAAGCCCATACCATCACACACACACACACACACATACACACACAGCTTACTGTGAATCAGTGTACAGTCTTCAGCTCCATGTACATACACACACAACACACCTTACTGAATCATGCAGAGACCATACCAGCATACACACACACATACACACACCTGAGACTCAATGTTGTGCCTATTCCAGCGCACACACACACACATGCACTCACACAGCTCACTGTGATTCAATACCAGCCTGTACATGTACACACACACATTCTCACACACACCGCCGTGTGACTCAATGCAGTGTATACCACCACACAGACACACAGACACACACACACGCCTCACTGTGACCCAGTGCCAAGCCCATACATGTAAACAGACACACACAACCATGGCTCACTGAGACTCAATGAACAGTGTATACTAACACATACGAACACAAGGCTCAATGTGAGTCAATGTATAGCCTATACCAACACACACACACACAGAAACACACCTTAATGTGGCTCATTGCACAGCCGATAGCAGTACACACAGTCACACACACACACACACTGCTCAGTGATTCAATGCAAATCCCATATCAGTATACACATACACATACACTCACTTAGGTGTGACTCAATTCTCAGCCTATAGCAGCACACACAAACACCTTACTGTGACTCATGCAGACTCTACAGCACCAAATACACAAACACTAACACAGGGCTGGGATTCAGTGAACAGTCCATACCAGCAAAGGCAACACACCACACCACACTGTGACTCAATGCTCAGATTATACCAGCACACACACACGGCTCACTGTGTCCTAGTGCACACCATATAACATCACACACACACACACACACCACACACTGTGACTCAATGCGCAGCCTGTACCTGCAAATACACACACACACACCTCACTGTGACAAAAAGTGCAGCCTATACCAGCACACACACACACACACACACCTCAATGTGACACAATGCACAGACTATACCAGCGTGCACACAAACACTCAGCACTGTGATTCAATGTACAATGTATACCAAAACACACAAGCATACACACACACCTCAGTGTGACTCCATGCACAGCCTATACCAGCACACACACATACACACCTGCACGGATTCAGGTTTCACTGTGACTCAATGCACAGCTTATACAAGTACACACGCACATACCAACATGCACACACACATGGCTGACCGTGACTCAATCAGTCGCCTATAGCAGCACACACACACATGACTCACTGTGACTCAATGCAGTCTTTAGCACAACAAACACAGACACACACACCCCACTGAATCAATGAAAGCCCACCAACACACACACTCTCATACACACACACACGGCTCACTGTGACTCAATGCACAGTCTGTATCACCACACACACACATACAACTCAGTTACTCAATGCAAAGACCATAGAGCACACACACACACACACACATAACTGATTAAATGCTCCACACATACTAGTGTACACACACACAGACATGTTCACTGTGATTCAAGGCACAGTGTATACGAGCACATTAACACACAAACAACTCATTTTGACTCACTGCGCAGTCTACAGCAGCACACACACACACATAACTCCCTGTGACTCAATCCACAGCCTATATCAGCACACAGACACACACAAGGCTCACTGTGACTCAATGAAGTCTGTAGCACCACACACACACACACAAACACACACATACACCTCAGTGACTCAATGCAAACCCATACGAACACTCACAGACACACACCTATCTGTGATTCAGTGCTCAACCTCTACCAGCACACAGAGGCACACACAGACACACACACACATGCATGGCTCATTCTGATATAATGTACAGTTCTTACCAGCACAAACACATGCAACACATCTCACTGTAACTCAATGCTCAGACTGTACTTGCACACACACAAGGCTCCCTGTGAGTCAATGCATGGCCTATAGCAGCGGAGACACACACACACTGCTCTCTTTGACACAGTGCACATCCTGTACCATCACACTCACACAGCTTATTGTGATGCAATACAGACTCTACACAACCAAATACACACACACACACACAGCTCACTGTGATTCCATGCAGACTCCATACTAGTGCACAAAAACACACAGCACACAACTCAGTGTGATTCAATGCTCACTTTATAACAAAACACAGATAGACACACACATGGTTCTCTGTGACTCAGTGCACAGTCCATACCAGCACTGCACACACAGTCACAGCTCACCTTGAATAAAGCACAGCCTATCCCAGCAAACACACACACACAGTTCACTGTGATTCAATGCACAGGCTATACCAGCCCACACATATATACAAACACAGTTTACAGTGCCACAATACAGTCTCCACACCACCAAATACACACACACACACATGCACAGCTCCATGTGATTCCATGCACATTCCATGCAAGTGCATACAGACACACAATACACACCTCAGTTTGACTCAATGCTCACAGTATGCCAAAACATACATAGACACACACACACGGCTCCCTGTTACTCAGTACACAGTGTATGCTAGCAGAGTTACACACACAAAGAAACACACATGGCTCACTGTGAGTCAATACACAGCCTGTACCTCCACACACACACACATACAAACACTCACACACACCTTAGTGTGACTCAATGCAAAGCATACACCAGCACGTGCACTCACACACACACTCACCTCCCTTTGACCCAGTGCATAGCATATAACATTCCAAACACACACACACACACCTCACTGTGACTAAATGCACAGCCGGATCCAGCACACACACTAACAAAAACTCACACATGGTTGTGACTCAACGTACAATCCACACCAGCACATAGACACAGACGACACCTGTGTGAGTCAATGCTCAGTTTATACCAGCACAACCACACGGCTCACTGTGACTCAGTGCACAGTGTATGACATCACACACACACACACACATACACCTCGCTGTGACTCAATGCACAGCCTGTACCTGCACATAAACACACACACACATCACTGTGATGCGATATGCAGCCTATACCAGCATTCACACACACACCAAAATGTGACTAAATGGTCAGCCTATATGAGAACACACAGACACACACATCCCTCACTGTGACACAATGCACAGTCTATACCAGCCTGCACACACTCACACGACACTGTGACTCAATGCACAATCTGTAATAGCCCACACATGCACACATACACACCTTATTGTGAACCAATGCACAGCCTATATGTGAACACACACACATAGTAACATGCACTCACACATGTCTCACGGTGACTCAATCGCCTATGCAAGCAAACATACATGGCTCACTGTGAGTCGTGCCCACTCCATACCAGCACCAAACACACAACACAGCTCACTGTGACTCAAGGCACAGTGTATGGCAGCACACACACACACAGACACACTCATACCCACATCTCATTGTGCCTCTAAGCCTGCGAAAGCACACGCTCAATGAAAAAACTACCCCTCACTGTGACTCACTGCACATCCTATACCAGTTCACTCACACACACACACACACACATGGCTGACTGTGAATCATTGCACACTCTATACCAGGACACACACACACACACACACACGGCTCCCTGTGACTCAGTGCACAGGATATGCTAGCAGACATGCACACACAGAGAAACACATACGGCAAACTGTGAGTCAATCCACAGCCCATACCTCCACACACGGACACACTGACACTCAAAAACACAGCTCAGTGTGATTCAATGCAAATCCTATACCAGAAAGTGCACACACACACACACACACACACACACAAACCTCCCTATGAATCAGTGCATAGCATATATCATCACATACAAACAACTCAGTGTGACTCAATGTGCTGCCTCTACCTGCACATACACACACAAATAACTCAATAGGACTCAATGTGCAGGCTGTACCAGCACACACACACACACATGTGCACACACACCTCGGTGTGCCTCAATTGTCAGCCTATACTGGAACACACAGACATACACACCTCTCATTCTGACTCAATGCACAACCTATACCACCGTGCACACACACTCACATGGCACAGTGAATCAAGGCACCATTTTACCAGCACATGCACACACACCTCAGAGGGACTCAAAGCTCAGCCTATACCAGCACACACACACACACACACATGCACAGATTCAGGCTTCACTGTGACTCAATGCACAGCCTATACCAGAACACACACACACACCAACACGCACTAACTCATGGCTCAGTTACTCAATCAATCGCCTATACCAGCACACACACACACACAGCTCGCTGTGACTCAATGCAGTCTGTATCACCACACACTCACACACACAACCATGTGTCAATAAAGCCCATACCAGCACACAAACTCACATGCACACACACCCACACCTGACTGTGACTGAAAACGCTTCCTGTACCAGCACACACACACACAAACACCTCACTGTGACTAAATGCACAGCCTATATGAGCACAACATACACACACAGCTCACAGTGACTCAATACAGAGTCTATACCAGCACACACACACACACACACACTCATTCAGGTCAAAGTGGATAAAACCACAGTCCACACCGTCACAGACACACACACACCGCACTACTCACTGTGACACAATGCACAGTCTACACCAGGAAATACACACACACACACATACACACACAACTCCCACACATTTAACTCTGACCCAGTGCTGTGACTATACCAGCTCCCAACACACACATGGTTCACTGTGACTCAATGCACAGCCAATAACTGTACACAAACACACACATACACACACATATGGCTCAGTTTGACCTAAAGAACAGTCTGTAGCACCACATAACCACATGCACACCTCAGTGACTCAATGTTCAGCCAGTACCATCACACACACACACGCATACACAAATACACATACACACTAATATGGCTCGCTGTGATTCAATGCACAGCCTACAACACCACCCAGAGACAGCCCTCACCGTGACTCGAACCGCAGCCTGTACCTGCACATACACACAAAAAGACCCACCTATTCTGACTCAATTCACAGCCTAATGCAGCACACACACACACACACACACACACAAACACAACCATCACTGTTACTCAATGCACCTCCTATACCAGCATAAACACATGGCTCACTGTGAATCAATGCACAACCTATGCAAGAACACACACACACTCACTCACACATACCTGACTGTGACTCAGTCAACCACCTATAGCAGCACACAAACACACACAAACATACATTGCTCACTTAGACTCAATGCACTGCCTATACCACCACACACACACACACACACACACACACACATATATGACTCACTGACTCAATGCACAGCCTGTACTGGCACACACACAAGGCTTACTGTGACTCAATGCAGAGTCTACACCAGCATACAAACACATGGCTCACTGTGACTCAATGTAATGCCTATGCCAGCACACACACACAGAGACACATGCATGGCTCTCTCTGATTCAATGCACGTCCTATACCATCACATACACACACACAAACACACACACACGCACAGTCACTGTGACACAATGCACAGCCTACCAGAACACACACACACACCAACACGCACTCACACATGGCTCACTGGTACTCAATCACCTATACCGGCACACACACACTCAGCTCGCTGTGACTTAATGCAGTCTGTATCACCACACACTCAGACACACACCCATGAGTCAATAAAGCCCATACCAGCACAATAAAGCCCATACCAGCACACAAACTCACATGCGCACACACACACACCTGATTGTGACAGAAAACGCTTCCTGTACCAGCACACACATACAAAAACACCTCACTGTGACTCAATGCACAGGCTATATGAGCACACACATACACACACAGCTCACAGTGATTCCATACAGATTCTATACCTGCACACACACACACACACACACACACACACAGCCCACTCTGTCTCAATGGTCATCCAGTGCCAGCACACACACACACACACACACCCACACTCGTTCAGTTCAAAGTGGATAAAACCACAGTCCACACCATCACAGACACACACACACACTGCACTACTCACTGTGACTCAATGCACAGTCTACATCAGCAAATACACACACACACATACACACAAAACTTCCACACATTTAGCTGTGACTCAGTGCTGTGACTATACCAGCTCCCCACACTCACATGGTTGACTGTGACTCAATGCACAGCCAATAACTGTACACACACACACACATACACACACAAATGGCTCAGTTTAACCTAACGAACAGTCTGTAGCACCACATACACACCTGCACACCTCAGTGACTCAATATTCAGCCTGTACCGTCACACACACACACACATACACAAATACACATACACACACAAATACGGATCACTGTGATTCAATGCACAGCCTATAACACCACACAAGACAGCCATCACTGTGACTCAAACCGCAGCCTGTACCTGCACATACACACACAAAAACCCACCTTCTGGTACTCAATTCACAGCCTACTGCAGCACACACATACACACAGACACACACAAACACAACCATCACTGTGACTCAACGCACCTCCTATACCAGCATACACACATGGCTCACTGTGAATCAATGCACAGCCTATAAAAAAAACACACACACTCACTCACACATACCTGACTGTGACTCAGTGAACCACCTATAGCAGCACACAAACACACACAAACATACACGGCTAACTTGGACTCAATGCACTGCCTATACCAGACTACACACACACACACACACATATATGACTCACTGACTCAATGCACAGCTTGTACTGGCACACACACAAGGCTTACTGTGACTAAATGCAGAGTCTAAGCCAGCATACAAACACATGGCTCACTGTGTCTCAATGTAATGCCTATGCCAGCACACACACACAGAGACACATGCATGGCTCTCTCTGATTCAATGTACCTCCTATACTATCACATACACACACACACACACACGCACAGTGACTGTGACACAATGCACAGCCTATACCACAACACCCATGCAAAGACACATATGCACGGCTCATTGTGACTCCATGCACACCCTATACTATCACATACACACATTCACACATGGCTCATTGTGAATCAGTGCACAGTCTGTAGTTCCAGGTATACACACACAGACACACACCTCTGTGGCTCTATGCAAAGCCCATACCATCACACACACACACACATACACACACAGCTCACTGTGAATCAGTGAACACTCTTCAGCTCCATGTACTTACACACACAACACACCTTAGTTAATCAATGCAGAGACCATACCAACATACAAACACACATACACACACCTGAGACTCAATGCTCTGCCTATTACAGCACACACACGCACACACGCACACACACTGATCACTGTGATTCAATACCAGCCTGTATGTGAACACACACACACTCTCACACACACCGCCGTGTGACTCAATGCAGTTTATACCACCACACAGACACACACACACACCTCACTGTGACTCAATGCCAAGCCCACAGAAGTAAGCACACAAACAACCATGGCTCACTGAGACTCAATGAACAGTGTATACTAGCACATACAAACACAAGGCTCAATGTGAGTCAATGCATAGACTATACCCGCACACATACACACATAAACACCCTTTAATGTGGCTCAGGGCACAGCCTATTTCAGTACACACACACACACACACACACACACACTACTCAGTAATTCAATGCAAATCCAATATCAGTATACACATACACATACACTCACCTAGGTGTGACTCAATTCTCAGCCTATAGCAGCACACACACACACCTTACTGTGACTCATGCAGACTCTACAGCACCAAATACACAAACACTAACACAGGGCTGGGATTCAATGTACAGTCCATACAGCAAAGGCACACACACCACACCACACTGTGACTCAATGCTTAGATTATCCCAGCACACACACACAGCTCGCTGTGTCCTAGTGCACAGCATATAACATCACACACACACACACCGCACACTGTGACTCAATGCGCAGCCTGTACCTGCACATACACACACACACCACACTGTGACAAAAAGTGCAGCCTATACCAGCACATACACACACACACACACAAACACACACACCTCAATGTGACACAATGGTCAGCCTATACCAGAACACGCAGACACACACACATCACTGTGACTCAATGCACAGACTATACCAGCGTGCACACAAACACAGCACTCTGACTCAATGTACAATGTATACCAAAACACACAAGCATACACACACACCTCAGTGGGACTCAATGCACAGCCTATACCAGCACACACACATACACACCTGCACAGATACAGGGTTCACTGTGACTCAATGCACAGCCTATAGAAGAACACACACACATACCAACATGCACACACACATGGCTGACCGTGACTCAATCAATCGCCTATACCAGCACACACACACATGACTCACTGTGACACAATGCAGTCTTTAGCACAGCAAACACAGACACACACACCCCATTGAATCAATGAAAGCCCACCAACACACACACTCTCATTCACACACACACAGGGCTCACTGTGACTCAATGCACAGTCTGTATCACCACACACACACATACACCTCAGTTACTCAATGCAAAGACCATACGAGCACACACACACACACACATAACTGATTAAATGCTCCACACATACAAGTGCACACACACACAGACATGCTCACTGTGATTCAAGGCACAGTCTATATGAGCACATTAAACACAAACAACTCATTTTGACTCACTGCGCAGTCTACAGCAGCACACACACACACATAACTCACTGTGACTCAATCCACAGCCTATATCAGCACACACACACACACAAGGCTCACTGTGACTCAATGAAGTCTGTAGCACCACACACACACACACAAACACACACATACACCTCAGTGACTCAATGCAAACCCATACAAACACTCACAGACACACACCTAACTGTGATTCAGTGCTCAACCTCTACCAGCACACAGACGCACACACAGACACACGCACACATGCATGGCTCATTCTGACATAATGTACAATTTTTACCAGCACAAACACATGCAACACATCTCACTGTAACTCAATGCTCAGACTGTACTTGCACACACACAAGGCTCCCTGTGAGTCAATGCACAGCCTATACCAGCAGAGACACACACACACTGCTCTCTATGACACAGTGCACATCCTGTACCATCACACACACACACAGCTTATTGTGATGCAATACAGACTCTACACAACCAAATGCACACACACACGCACAGCTCACTGTGATTCCATGCAGACTCCATACCAGTGCACAAAAACACACAGCACACAACTCAGTGTGATTCAATGCTCACTTTATACCAAAACACACATAGACACACACACGGGTCTCTGTGACTCAGTGAACAGTCCATACCAGCACTGCACACACACTCACAGCTCACCTTGTATCAAAGCACAGCCTGCCCCAGCAAACACACACACACAGTTCACTGTGACTCAATGCACATGCTATACCAGCACACACACATATACACACACAGCTTACTGCGACACAATACATTCTCTACACCACCAAATACACACACATGCACATGCACAGCTCCATGTGATTCCATGTACATTCCATGTCAGTGCATACAGACACACAGAACACATCTCAGTTAGACTCAATGCTCACAGTATGCCAAAACATACATAGACACACACACACGGCTCCCTGTTACTCAGTGCACGGTGTATACTAGCAGAGTTACACACACAAAGAAACACACATGGCTCACTGTGAATCAATACACAGCCTGTACCTCCACACACACACATACAAACACTCACACACACCTTAGTGTGACTCAATGCAAAGCATATACCAGCACGTGCACCCACACACTCACTCACCTCCCTCTGACTCAGTGCATAGCATAAAACATTCCACACACACACACACACCTCACTGTGACTGAATGCACAGCCTGTACAGGCACACACACATACAAAAACTCAAACATGGTTGTGACTCAATGTACAATCCACACCAGCACATACACACACACGACACCTGTGTGAGTCAATGCTCAGTTTATACCAGCACAACCACACGGCTCACTGTGACTCAGTGCACAGCGTATGACATCACACACACACACACACATACACCTCGCTGTGCCTCAATGCACAGCCTGTACCTGCACATAAACACACACACACATCACTGTGATGCGATATGCAGCCTATACCAGCACACACACACACACCAAAGTGTGACTAAATGGTCAGCCTATACGAGAACACACAGACACACACATCCTTCACTGTGACACAATGCACAGTCTACACCAGCCTGCACACACTCACACGACACTGTGACTCAATGCACAATCTGTAATAGCCCCCCTACACACACATACACACCTTATTGTGAATCATTGCACAGCTTAGATGTGAACACACACACATACTAACATGCACTCACATATGTCTCACGGTGACTCAATCACCTATACAAGCACACACACATGGCTCACTGTGAGTCAGTGCCCACTCCATACCAGCACCAAACACACAACACAGCTCACTGTGACTCAAGGCACAGTGTATGGCAGCACACACACACACAGACGCACTCATACCCACATCTCATTGTGCCTCTAAGCCTGTGGAAGCACACGCACATGAAACAAACACCCCTCACTGTGACTCACTGCACATCCTATACCAGTGCACTCACACACACACACACATGGCTGACTGTGAATCAATTCACACTCTATACCAGGACACAAACACACACACACACGGCTGCCTGTGACTCAGTGCACAGGATATGGTAGCAGACATACACACACAGGGAAGCACATATGACAAACTGTGAGTCAATCCACAGCCCATACCTCCACACACGCACACACACTGACACTCAAAAACACAGCTCAGTTTGATTCAATGCAAATCCTATATCAGAAAGTGCACACACACACACACACACACACAAACCTCCCTATGAATCAGTGCATAGCGTATATCATCACACACAAACACCTCACTGTGACTCAATGTGCTGCCTCTACCTGCACATACACACACAAACAACTCAATAGGACTCAATGTGCAGGCTGTACCAGCACACACACACACACATCTGCACACACACCTCGGTGTGCCTCAATTGTCAGCCTATACCGGAACACACAGACATACACACCTCTCACTCTGACTCAATACACAACCTATACCAGCGTGCACACATACTCACATGGCACAGTGAATGAAGGCACCATTTTACCAGCACATGCACACACACCTCAGAGGGACTCAAAGCTCAGCCTACACGAGCACACACACACAC
The DNA here is from genome assembly GCF_011762595.2 of Tursiops truncatus. Taxonomy (NCBI): domain Eukaryota; kingdom Metazoa; phylum Chordata; class Mammalia; order Artiodactyla; family Delphinidae; genus Tursiops; species Tursiops truncatus. The sequence goes on from NW_022983138.1 coordinate 118,058, forward strand.
ACATGCAGAGATGCAGGCCTCACTGTGACTCAATGCACAGCCTATACCAGAACACATACACACACCAACACACACTGACACATGGCTCTCTGGTACTCAATCACCTATACCGGCACACACACACACAGCTCGCTGTGACTCAATGCAGTCTGTATCACCATACACTCACACACACACCTATGAGACAATAAAGCCCATAGCAACACAATGAAGCCAATACCAGCACACAAACTCACATGCACACACACACACACCTGATTGTGACTGAAAACGCTTCCTGTACCAGCACACACACACAAAAACACCTCACTGTGACTCAATGCACAGCCTATATGAGCACACACATACACACACAGCTCACAGTGACTCAATACAGAGTCTATACCAGCACACACACAGACACACACACATACAGCCCACTCTGTCTCAATGGTCATCCAGTGCCAGCACACACACACACACACACACACACACACACTCGTTCAGATCAAAGTGGATAAAACCACAGTCCACACCATCACAGACACACACACACTGCACTACTCACTGTGACTCAATGCACAGTCTACACCAGCAAATACACACACAGACATACACACACAACTCCCACACATTTAACTCTGACTCAGTGCTGTGACTATACCAGCTCCCCACACACACATGGTTCATTGTGACGCAATGCACAGCCAATAACTGTACACACACACACACATACACACACATATGGCTCAGTTTGACCTAAAGAACAGTCTGTAGCACCACATACACACCTGCACACCTCAGTGACTCAATGTTCAGCCTGTACCATCACACACAGACACGCATACACAAATACACATACACACACAAATACGGCTTGCTGTGATTCAATGCACAGCCTAAAACACAACACAGAGACACCCGTCACCATGACTCGAACCGCAGCCTGTACGTGCACATACAAACAAAAAGACCCACCTATTCTGACTCAATTCACAGCCTAATGCATCACACACACACACACACAATCACAACCATCACTGTGACTCAATGCACCTCCTATACCAGCATAAACACATGGCTCACTGTGCATCAATGCACAACCTATACAAGAACACACACACACTCACTCACACATACCTGACTGTGACTCAGTGAACCACCTATAGCAGCACACAAACACACACAAACATACACGGCTCACTTAGACTCAATGCACTGCCTATCCCAGCACACACACACACACACACACACACACATATATGACTCACTGACTCAATGCACAGCCTGTACTGACACACACACAAGGCTTACTGTGACTCAATGCACAGTCTACACCAGCATACAAACACATGGCTCACTGTGACTCAATGTAATGCCTATGCCAGCACACACACACAGAGACACATGCATGGCTCTCTCTGATTCAATGCACGTCCTATACAATCACATACACACACACACGCACAGTCACTGTGACACAATGCACAGCCTATACCACAACACCCATGCAAAGACACATATGCACGGCTCATTGTGTCTCCATGCATACCCTATACTATCACATACACACATTCACACATGGCTCATTGTGAATCAGTGCACAGTCTGTAGTTCCAGGTATACACACACAGACACAGACCTCTGTGGCTCTATGCAAAGCCCATACCATCACACACACACACACATACACACACAGCTCACTGTGAATCCGTGTACCGTCTTCAGCTCCATGTACATACGCACACAACACACCTTAGTGAATCAATGCAGAGACCATACCAGCATACACACACAAATACACACACCTGAGACTCAATGTTCTGCCTATTCAAGCACACACACATACACACGCACACACACGGATCACTGTGATTCCATACCAGCCTGTATGTGCACACACACACTCTCACACACACCGTTGTGTGACTCAATGCAGTTTATACCAGCACACAGACACACACACACACCTCACTGTGACTCAATGCCAAGCCCACACGAGTAAACACACACACAACCATGGCTCACTGAGACTCAATGAACAGTGTATACTAGCACATACAAACACAAGGCTCAATGTGAGTCAATGCATAGCCTATACCCACACACATACACACAAAAACACCCTTTAATGTGGCTCAAGGCACAGCCTATTGCAGTACACACACACACACACACACACACACACACACACACACTGCTCAGTAATTCAATGCAAATCCCATATCAGTATACACATTTACATACACTCACCAAGGTCTGACTCAATTCTCAGCCTATAGCAGCACACACACACACCTTACTTTGACTCATGCAGACTCTACAGCACCAAATACACAAACACTAACACAGGGCTGGGATTCAATGCACAGTCCATACCAGCAAAGGCACACACACCACACCACACTGTGACTCAATGCTCACATTATACCAGCACACACACACGGCTCACTGTGTCCTAGTGCATAGCATATAACATCACACACACACAACCCCCACACTGTGACTCAATGCGCAGCCTGTACCTGCACATACACACACACACCACACTGTGACAAAAAGTGCAGCCTATACCAGCACACACACACACACACACACACACAGCTCAATGTGACACAATGGTCAGCCTATACCAGAACACGCAGACACACACACACATCACTGTGACTCAATGCACCTCCTATACCAGCATAAACACATGGCTCACTGTGCATCAGTGCACAGCCTATACAAGAATACACACACACTCACTCACACATACCTGACTGTGACTCAGTGAACCACCTATAGCAGCACACACACACACACACAAACATTCACAGCTCACTTGGACTCAATGCTCTGCCTATTCCAGCACACGCACGCACACACACGGATCACTGTGATTCAATACCAACCTGTATGTGCACACACACACACTCTCACACAACTGCCGTGTGACTCAATGCAGTTTATACCACCACACAGACACACAGACACACACACACAACTCACTGTGACTCAATGCCAAGCCCATACAAGTAAACAGACACAGACAACCATGGCTCACTGAGACTCAATGAACAGTGTATACTAGCACATACAAACACAAGGCTCAATATGAGTCAATGCATAGCCTATACCCGCACACACACACACAGAAACACACCTTAATGTGGCTCAGTGCACAGCCTATAGCAGTACACACAGACACACACCGCTCAGTGATTCAATGCAAATCCCATATCAGTATACACATACACTCACCTAGGTGTGACTCAATTCTCAGCCTATAGCAGCACACACACACACCTTACTGTGACTCATGCAGACTCTACAACACCAAATACACAAACACTAACACAGGGCTGGGATTCAATGCACAGTCCATACCAGCAAAGGCACACACACCACACCACACTGTGACTCAATGCTCAGATTATACCAGCACACATACACGGCTCACTGTGTCCTAGTGCACAGCATATAACATCACACACACACACACACCACACACTGTGACTCAATGCGCAGCCTGTACCTGCACATACACACACAGACACCTCACTGTGACAAAAGTGCAGCCTATACCAGCACACACACACACACACACACACACACACACCTCAATGTGACACAATGGTCAGCCTATACCACAACACGCAGACACACATACACATCACTGTGACTCAATGCACAGACTATAGCAGCGTGCACACAAACACACAGCACTCTGACTCAATGTACATTGTATACCAAAACACACAAGCATACACACACACCTCAGTGTGACTCAATGCACAGCCTATATCAGCACACAGACACACACAAGGCTCACTGTGACTCAATGAAGTCTGTAGCACCACACACACACACACAAGCACACACATACACCTCAGTGACTCAATGCAGACCGATACGAACACTCACAGACACACACCTAACTGTGATTCAGTGCTCAACCTCTACCAGCACACAGACGCACACACAGACACACACACACATACACGGCTCATTGTGACATAATGTACAGTTCTTACCAGCACAAACACATGCAACACATCTCACTGTAACTGAATGCTCAGACTGTACTTGCACACACACAAGGCTCCCTCTGAGTCAATGCACAGCCTATACCAGCAGAGACACACACACACTGCTCTCTATGACACAGTGCACATCCTGTACCATCACACACACACACAGCTTATTGTGATGCAATACAGACTCTACACAACCAAATACACACACACACGCACAGCTCACTGTGATTCCATGCAGACTCCATACCAGTGCACCAAAACACACAGCACACAACTCAGTGTGATTCAATGCTCACTTTATACCAAAACACACATAGACACACACACGGTTCTCTGTGACTCAGTGCACAGTCCATACCAGCACTGCACACACACTCACAGCTCACCTTGAATCAAAGCACAGCCTGCCCCAGCAAACACACACACACAGTTCACTGTGACTCAATGCACAGGCTATACCAGCACACACACAGATACACACACAGCTTACTGCAACACAATACAGTCTCTATGCCACCAAATACACACACACACACATGCACAGCTCCATGTGATTCCATGCACATTCCATGCCAGTGCATACAGACACACAAAACACACCTCGGTTTGACTCAATGCTCACAGTATGCCAAAACATAGACACACACACGCGGCTCCCTCTTACTCAGTGCACAGTGTATGCTAGCAGAGTTACACACACAAAGAAACACACATGGCTCACTGTGAATCAATACACAGCCTGTACCTCCACACACACACATATACAACCACTCACACACAGCTTAGTGTGACTCAATGCAAAGCATATACCAGCACATGCACTCACACACACACTCACCTCCCTGTGACTCAGTGCATAGCATATAACATTACGCACACACACACACACACACACACACACCTCACTGTTACTGAATGCACAGCCTGTACCAGCACACACACATACAAAAACTCACACATGTTTGTGACTCAATGTACAATCCACACCAGCTCATACACACACATGACACTTGAGTGAGTCAATGCTCAGTTTATACAAGCACAACCACACGGCTCACTGTGACTCAGTGCACAGCATATGACATCACACACACACACACACATACACCTCGCTGTGACTCAATGCACAGCCTGTACCTGCACATAAACACACACACACATCACTGTGATGTGACATGCAGCCTATACCAGCACACACACACATCCCAAAGTGTGACTAAATGGTCAGCCGATATGAGAACACACAGACACACACATCCCTCACTGTGACACAATGCACAGTCTATAGCAGCCTGCACACACTCACACGACACTGTGACTCAATGCACAATCTGTAATAGCCCACACACGCACACATACACACCTTATTGTGAATCAATGCACAGCCTACATGTGAACACACACACATACTAACATGTACTCACACCTGTCTCACGGTGACTCAATCGCCTATACAAGCACACACACGGCTCACTGTGAGTCAGTGCCCACTCCATACCAGCACCAAACACACAACACAGCTCACTGTGACTCAAGGCACAGTGTATGGAAGCACACACACACACAGACACACTCATACCCACATCTCATTGTGCCTCTAAGCCTCTGAGAGCGCACGCACAATGAAACAAACACCCGTAACTGTGACTCACTGCACATCCTATACCAGGGCCCTCACACACACACACACATTGCTGACTGTGAATCAATGTACACTCTATAACAGGACACAGACACACACACACACACGGCTCCCTGTGACTCAGTGCACAGGATATGCTAGCAGACATACACACACAGAGAAGCACATATGGCAAACTGTGAGTCAATCCACAGCCCATACCTCCACACACGCACACATATTGACACTCAAAAACACAGCTCAGTGTGATTCATTGCAAATCCTATACCAGAAAATACACACACACACACACATACACAAAACTCTCTATGAATCAGTGCATAGCGTATAACATCACACACATACACCTCACTGTGACTCAATGTGCTGCATCTACCTGCACATACACACACAAACAACTCAATATGACTCAACGTGCAGACTGTACCAGCACCCACACACACACATCTGCACACACACCTCAGTTCGCCTCAATTGTCAGCCTATACCAGAACACACAGACACACACACCTCTCACTCTGACTCAATGCACAATCTATAGCAGCGTGCACACACACTCACATGGCACAGTGAATCAAGGCACCATTTTACCAGCACATGCACACACACCTCTTAGTGACTCAAAGCTCAGCCTATACCAGCGCACACACACACACACACATGCACAGATGCAGGCCTCACTGTGTCTCTATGCACTGCCTATACCAGAACACACACACACACCAACCGCACTCACACATGGCTCACTGGTACTCAATCAATCGCCTATACCACACACACAGCTCGCTGTGACTCAATGCAGTCTGTATCACCACACACTCACACACACACCCATGAGTCAATAAAGCCCATACCAGCACACAAACTCACATGCACAAACACACACACGAGACAGTGTCTGAAAACGCTTCCTGTACCAGCACACACACACAGAAACACCTCACTGTGACTCAATGCA